>NW_023596545.1:29721072-29759547 GCF_011947565.3 Pollicipes pollicipes
GCCGTACATGACCGTCCGAGATGTTTGACCTGGCCATGCATGCTCATTCTGGCGATTCTATGACCTCATAATTAAGGACAGGAAGAGGCTGGGCGCGATGTGTCCCGCGAGAGGAATGACAACGAAGTCCGACATGTAGGCTGCTATGTGGCTGTGTGTGAACGACTGTAGCACTGAAGCGATCATGACGGTACGAGAAGGTGACATGTCTGACGTTCAAGTGTTGAGTGATCGCGGGCTGTAGACGGGTCGGACAACTTCCAAAGCCGGTGTTGGCAATAGAACGTTATACGTCTTGCCGTAATTCGTGTAGTCCTCGACCATGGTCACGGGTCAGGGGGAGCCAGACAGCGGCAGTGCTATTCTCACGCTGATAAATGGTTGATGGGCAGCGCGACTCGAAGGCATGGCTTCGTTCTTTTTTGGACTAGGAGGCGGTCGACCCGCTCGTCTGTCCCTCCCGCGACCTTAGGTGTGCCGTCATAAGGAGACGAAGGTCACTGTATGGCAGAGACGAGGTCGGACGCCCCATGTGCAGGGTTGTGCTCGGCGGTAGCTGGATCCCTCCGCTGGTGTGCGACGCCTCGGGAGATATCAGGACATCGATCGTTCTCTTCCGATGTCGTGTACGCAAGACCTTATATGTAACCCCTGGTGGTGCCATGTACGGTGCGGTGCGGTGATGTGCGGTGCGGTGATGTGCGGCGCGGATGCAGATCGACGCGGTGCCATCGACGCTTATCGGACGGACGACAAGGAACTCAGCCGTCGGAAAGGCTGGTCGGGCCGAGTCTCCAGAGCGCGCCGGCCGTAGGGACCGTAAGGCGTAAGCGCACGTCACACCGGACCCTCGCTGTCTGCCTATGGGCTCCACGATGCCATCAAGTGTGCTGTCCACCTGCAGGCCCTTGAGGGACGCGTTGTGCGGCGGTGCCTTCAGTGCCCACTCCGGCATGCGGGGGGCGATGGGGCGGAAGCGCCGGAGGCGACGTCTCCGTACTGGATGGGGTGCTGTCGATGGCGGTGTGTGTGGCAGTAAGAAGCTTCGAGTGGTGGGCGTGGCAGAGGAAGCGATGGACCGCCACATCGTGGAGACGCATGGGAGTCGTTCAAATGGGGAGCCGTCACCCTAGAGGTCAGGCGGGGGAGCGATATGCCTTTCAGCTTTGCTGCACCGGATGGCGGCCCAGTGGCCGCGTCGGTGTCAAGCTGAAAACGAATTAAAATGATATGTCTTATAAAGGCACATACGTGGCTTCGTTGAATGTTTTAAATGTGCTGAATGGAATTTAATTTAGCTCAACGAGGACTCGCGTAGACTTGCCAATTATAACGCCAAGGCGCTGGATAAGGGAAAGGGGGAGGGGGTCTTACCCTTGTGCGAGCCAAGGATGAGTGTGGTGACCGTGGGCACCAGCGGACTTGTATGCTCGGAATGAGTGGGATGGGACGCCGAATGCATGAAGCCTATGTGGATTAATTAAAGGGGCTCTCATGTTCGTTATGCAGCGGGTCTTTGGCAAATGTAATCCATCAATTGCGTGAGATCCCTTCCCATGTTGGCCGTGTCGTGGAATTACAAGGACGATTAGTTTTGTTTATTGAACTCGATCCCGTTTTTGCCATCGTTTAGATATTATCGCCAACCATAAGCTGGATGCTGGAGTACCATGGTTAGGCCGGACAAACCAGGCACGGGGAGATAGCCGTTAATGGTGCCTGACCGAACCTACCGTCCCACCAATACGCCAATCAGCCCGCTTCACCATAGCTCTGTGGCTGAGGCGTGTGTGTTGATGACGGATGTACTAGAGTATAACGCGCTTTGTCGTGCGCCAACACCAAGGGTTCCTTAGTATAAATTTGTTTTTGTGAGGAGGCGTGACCGCGGCAGCCAGCGGTGGAGAACACCAACGGCAGCCGGCCAGCAGCGCATCGCACGCGCCCCAGTACACATCCCCACTCCCACCCCAACCCACAAAGGTAACCGCTGAAGGCGCATCCTTCAGCATCAGCTCCAGCAGCCTAATCAGCTCGTGTCCTCCTTGCTCGTCTGCTCGGCTGCTAGCCGACATCCATGCGCCATCTACGGTTAACACCAGCGCTCTTCTGCACCTGCACGTCAGCTGTGGCGCAGCATCCTTATACTGTTACCGAATAGTGCCATATCAGTTATGGGTCGTTCTCATGTGGTAGGATTTGGTCTAAAAAGTGTTTACGGACGTTTGTCTTCTGCTATGGCTGCGGCTTGGCTTTTTGCCATCGAAACAGCTTTCTCGGTGACATTCTTTATCATCTTAAGTCAGCATGCTCACTTCCAGTACATGTCTCTGGAATGGCTTGCATTTACTGTTTTGACTGATGGCCAAGTTAGATTTCCGTTCCTCTATTTTTATCTCACGCTCTTGCACCTTCGAACTTCCATCATGCACCGTGGGTTGGCTTCATAGTGCACAGTCGGAATAATTGGTCTTGAGTGCTCTGGAAGCCCTTTGTTGTCACTTTCTTGTTCTTGCGGAGATTTCAGCGACTTCGACCAAAGTCCTCTAATTTCCGTTGTTCAACTCTACATCACCCTTCATCACCTGTTTGCACTCGCCCACCCGACGCGAACTGAAACCCGTAGTCAGTCACCAGCTCAGGACCCTCAACAGGACTCATGGTGATGATAACTGGAGTGTTCCGTCTTCCGCAGTTTGTCCGCGTAATATGCCTCCAGGGACATAGCTCTGCTCGGACTATATCCTTCCTCAGTGGTCTTGATGACGGTTTGCTTGGAGAGCTTCTAGGAAGGTCTTATGCTCTGGTCCAATTAAGTCAGTCTGCCGACGTCCAATTTTACCAAAGATCGCTCTAATGAGTATGTTATTGTGTTTGCTTGGCTCCTATGAAAGCTGGAATTCACCCATATTGCCGTTCAACATTATGATACGTCCGTACATGTATTACCTAAGCTGTTAGTATGTCCTTTAAACCTTAAATATAAACATATTGTTAGCTGCCCAAAAGATCTGTAGCTTCCAATGTCATTCTCCTTTTTTGTAGATGTCTGCTTCGGTTTTCTTCTTCGTTTAGATAGCTTTTCTTCTGTTTAGATATTCTACGGCCTGTGTACAAATACAATTCGGAGGATGATACCGTGCTCGATGTACCGCTGCCGTCTCTGGGCTGAAAAGGGTGGATCCCAGTCGCTGGAGACTTTTCTCGACAAACTATCTCAGGATAAACCTGGCAGCTCTAATTGACTGGGATTCAACGACAATGGTGTCCAATTCCATTGGACAATGGTGTCCAAAAAAAAGTCCAGTTCAGATGGTGATTTATGCCTCTGAATGCGAAGGCACGCAGTGTGCATTAATGATGGATTATAGTTACCGCTGTATAACCTCTTTAGGGGCAGTTTGGAAACCAAAACAAACGATACAACGGAGTTATATGGAACAAAGCAATACTGCACTGCGCTTCCCCGTGAATGTGGGAGGGCGGCGAGAAAGTTTTCTTATTTTCTTGCATTCCCCGCATGCAAAGTATTCCTACATCAAACATTTTGGGAGCTCAGCTTCAGACCCTATTACCACCATCAATGGTTCCCGCTAAGCCTTCCACCATTTGCTCAGAGGATTCCTATTCGGCAGCCACCTATCAGTCTGCTCCAAGGCGCTGAGGGGTAGCCACCTGGTTCGTGACATCAATATCGTATTCAACGTGTTGGATACAAATCGGCATCTGGCGTTGGAACAAGGCGGAAGGAGCAGAACGGCACACACCTCGTCAGTTTGATATTCGAACGTTGTGACTCCGTTTGCGGAAGCACTGGGAGCCGATGAACGACTCGTCGAGTCTTGCTGCGTGCGTGCGTGCTTAAGTCTTTCCATACTTGACCTTGTGCACCACAATGAAATATGCCAGGGAAAAACACGCGCATATACGCATCCAGAGCGAGAGAGAGGCACACATAAGCGCACGCGGAGAAAGCAACGTCACATCCGACATCAGAGGTCGTCCTATAGGCTTCTGAATAAGCCCAGTTCCAACGAAAGCTGCCCAGTTGTGCTATCCTGTATGATATAGACCAATGTATCTCCCAATGCCAGACATGATGCGCTTTACGTTTCATTGCAAGTAACAAAGTTTCCTTATATTTTGCAGCGATTATGACAACAGCATCAGCAAACAAGCCCGTAGATGGCACTCGCCATTGAAGAAGAAGCCATCGTGTGTCTGTGTCGCTGCATGTCGTCCTATCGCCCAAGGGCACGGTTTGCAGTGTGAGTCAGTCTCTGTGAGGCCGTGAGGTGCAGCCGCTCGTTAGTCATCTACCGCACTTACACCGTGCTCCGTATTCCCGACCATTTCTGCCGGCCGACCAACGGATACACGGGTCCCGCCACGAAGGTCGACAAAGCGGCGGCACAGCGCTGCCGTTGGCTGAGCACCGACGTACCTGGTGTTTCGCCTTCGGGCTCGCTGTAGCCGTCCAGTTCAGAATGCGGACCGGCACTGCTGGAGTGGTGCCAGCGGCGCATAAAGGCGTCTGTAGCCTTCCCTCAGGCCGGGTTAGCCGTCGCGCGAGCGCCCGTGAGCACGACAAACTCAGTCCACGCACGCTGTACCCTGACGCCCAGCTCCGCCCGGTCCGGTGAGGCTGTTCCCGGCGGGCCCGGCGCCGCAGGGTCGGCTGCCCCTGCCGGTGCTCTTGGAGCGGTTCCGGGCGCTCCCGACACGGAGAGACACAAACACCCGTTGGCCAGCGTTGGACACCTGTGTGGGCACAGTTTCAATCAGCTTGAATGCTATTTGAGGAACACTGCGTCATCGTCATAAAAAACACGTAAATTTGTGATGGATCCAATTGATCCATCCATCAATCCAAATTGTTTTCTTCCTTTAGACAATGATAAAGTTGCCGACTCAATCTACCTCAGAGCGGCTTATTCCCCACGTAAATGAAATGTGCTAGTTTGAGGCGGGGAAACTGGTGCATACGCCACCACTTTAGAAAATGAGGTTGTGACATTATAATGAAAGTTGTCTAAAACCAGCGCAACATAATGGTTCACAAAACACGACGGTAAACAATCCTGCAGGTCTACAACGTCGCGATCATTGCTCTTTTCCTACGTCAGCAACATCGCGGACAACAGCATAATGCCAGAGACACTAAAAGTAAAATGATGAGAAAATGTGCCTTCACCAGTAGTGCATGTTGCAGCTGTTGTACACTTCATATAAAACGTAGATCCTGGCATTGGGCTCAGTTTCTTCACGCGAAACAAAATCTGACAATCGTAACATCAAATTGATAGTTGATGATAGCCTCGGTGAGATTGTTATAAGGAGAGGTGAGTGCATGAGGGCGAGCGGGAAGGGGGGAGGGGGCTGTACCGGGAGTGGGCAGGTGGAAAACGGCTAAGCCTCTTGGGTTCTCTCGGTCCTGCCGCGGGAGGGAACGGCAAAACCGAGAGCGAGAGGGGTCAAGCACGAGTAGCAAACGTCGAGCGCGAGGGAGCGATTAAGACAGCACGAAACGTTTGCAGCACAGCAGCACGGTTTTCTCTAGGGTTTGTTCGGTGGCGATGCTGGACAGCGGACTATTAGTGCCGCCAGCCCCCTCGCGCGTTTGAAGTTCAAACTCAAGCTTAATCCCGCACCAACATGGCAGGATTCAGCTTTGCCCCGTGATACCACTCTCTCTCTCTCTCTCTCTCTCTCTCTCTCTCTCTCTCTCTCTCTCTCTCTCTCTCTCTCTCTCTCTCTCTCTCTCTCTCTCTCTCTCTCTCTCTCTCTCTCTCTCTCTCTCTCTCTCTCTCTCTCTCTCTCTCTGGCATAAGTGGGCTGTGTTTGGTGGTGGCACCAAAGTGTCGCCCACAACCGGACCCGAGCACAACCATTTTCCTTGCATGTTTTCAGTCATGTCATCGGCAAGATGGCATGATATTGCGCGAATATATGAGAATCGTTCAACCGTATATGCCGCATGTGTACAAGAACACTTAAACTTTCGGACCGACCAACGTCCAAACACGGTTTCCACAACTCACAATATTCACTCATTTCTGCGCCGTGGCCCGTACTTGCACATTTCTGCGGCGTGGCATTGCTTGCACATTTCTGCGGCGTGGCTTGTACTGGCCCATTTCTGTGGCGCGGCCGAATTGCACATGGTTTGATAACACAAGACAATGCTATGCAGGGATGACACGAAACTGGGAGTGGTGATGACACTGCTAAGCTTCATGACGCTACTACCTCGCTTAGGCTCGGCAGGGTTACGATATTTGACCAGGTGAAGTCAAGGTGCCATGTCTATATTTTTGACGCTGCAATTGTGTCGACATTTTTCATGCTTTCCCACGACCCTGGATCGGTCACCACTGCCTGTTGCTTATCCGTCGTGCAAGATTAGATCGACGAGCATGGAGCCGGCCGCGGCAAACCTAGCATGCAGGCACCTCGGGGCTGGCAAATCGGTTAGGCATGTCCGATGTCAGGATTTTTAGTTATAGAACACCAACTAAGCCTCCAAAACCTGCGTATCTTTGGAGACCTACGGATGCCAGAAGCATAAATTCGTACTTGCATCTGGATGACACGCAAGACTGCGCATCGAACTGGATTAACTTTGGAACGCTAAGCCGGAGTACCGTGCAAGCAAGGGGTTCCATCGCGACGAGATATCATCGCCTTGACATGCTTCTTATCCATACTCAGTGTGATAGCTTCAGCTGATACTTGTTATGATGGCCTTCTGTGGCGCTTACCGCGTATTTATCGACATGCCTTGTTTCCACCAAGTCACGTGAGAAAGTGTTTAGGGTATCCACACGAGAAGCTTATAATGTGAATGCTAAGCAGAAACTTCGACAAAACCAGAGATTTTGTTAAAGCAGCATGATGCCACCAAATACCCGTGGAAGTATCTAGGCGAAAAGTCTGTAGCGACATGGATACAAATATATGCGCTCAGGGCGCCACTCTCTGCGCAGCTGCTGCCATCTGGCCACGTCATCCGGTAACTAACTCCACGCCTCTGCCGCCATCTGGCAGCCGGATGAGTCATACCGCGCAGCGCTGCTGCCGCCACCTGGGCTCGCGCAGCGAGGCGCGCTCCGCAGGTGCTGCCGCCTGTGGCCAGACGACGCACCAGACCCGGCCGAGGCCGGGCGCCGTGTTTGTCCGCCGGGTAAACGGCCCGAGGCGTCCCGCCGCGCCCAGCGCGCTGCTAACCATTCAGTCGGCCACCACCGCCGTGGGCCGCGCTCAGAGTAAACGGAGCCACTCGACGGCCCAAACAAACAGGCGCGCTGCTGGGCGGTGAGCGCGCCGAAACCGGCGGCGAAGAGGTGCGACGCCGCGCCGCGCACGCCGGTCACGTCCGGCTTCGGAGACCACCCTGAACGGCGGGGCGCCGGTCGATGGGGGCGATCGCTCACGGGCGTCACTACTGATGGGGATACAACGCCGGGACTGGCGTTTTGGGACGCGAGAAACCATGGCTGCCTTGCTATGATCTCATATCCCTGTGCATCTATAAATAGATTGTTTTAGCTCATTAAGTGCCTTCCTCCGTTTTTTTATTACTTTTTTATTATCTTATATTTTTAACTATGATCGAGTTTTTGAGCTTCATGATTACTTGGGATTACCTGTTGTACCAATGACCTCAGGTTTACAACTGATCAAGTGCAGAGATGCAAATCCGCGGTGATCAAACGATGCAAATGTTCAACATTATTCGGATGCGTTTTGATGGGTAGGTAAAATCATTACCATTTCAAACCCGTTCACTTTTTACACGCTAGCCTTCACGCTACGCAAATTACTGGCGTCCCGATCTTTCCAGCCATTATTGAATAATAGCATTACAAAGTGAAGAAAGTCGCCATTAACCCGTGTTAACCCAAAAGTTAACATGAACTTCTGGCCAGCCGGGCGGAAGTTAACTTCTCTTACAGCTTCTCGAGCCCAGGTAAAAAACGAACGCTCGCAGCGACACCAAATTGTCATTAATCGCTCATCTATCGAGTTGGCATTCGCTGCCAAATTTTAGGATTTGATCTACCAAGATCAGTGACCTAAGTCGGGCCAAAGAAGTCAACCTTCAAAAATTTGACCACACATAACTTGTTTGTGGGTCATTTGCCTTTGCTCAAACTTGATATAGCAATAATGCATGATAGTACCTACAGCTATAATCTTTGAGATTTTACCAAATACGAGGTCATTTGCCTGAGGTCAGGTGATGTGTTGCTATTTTTCCTAAATAATGCAAGTTGACACGTATTTTTGTGTAGTCTTGGTGTGGTATGTGATGAAAAAAGTAGCAACGTACATGCGCAACAATCATGTGAACACGGAGTACATGACCTTGGCTCAAGTCATGACCTATCTCTATGGGTGGCGTCTGCAAAACGCATGATGAGCTCAAAATAGGCAGTTTTTAGGTAATTCTGACCGCAAAATTTGAACACTCCACTTAAAATGTGTTGCGATAAACCATGCATTTTGAGGGCACAATAAGTCATGCGAGGTCACATGAGATGGTGAAATGTCAATGTCACATGAGGTCATCAAATGCCGATGACCTATGTTGCCAGCACCGGAGAGGCTAGATGAACGAGTGCGATGCGTGTAACCTCCTCCTTATCGTGTTTGCGAAGCTGATGCAATCTGACCTCATGTACCAACATACCTGTTCTCAGTTCGTTACAGATACGTTGCCAAGCGTCAAAGGGACTGTGTATAATGTAGACAACAGCTATGAGATCTTGTATACCTGCATACGTCCAACACACTATTTCTGACTACAAAAAAAAGCATTGCACTGGTCAAATGGCCCGGTTAGCACGTATCAGTTTCTTTTACTCGGATGGCCTATATATTTGTCCTAAGTCGGCCTCAGATGACGCCTGGCAATTGTGTCTAATATTTTGGTGTCTGGAATACTTTTGTTCCACACCTGCACCTAATACAGTGAAATTGGTTGGAATCTCATTGTTCAAAAGTATCGTTTTGTGGGCTACTGGCGGACTAATTTTAAACGGTAACCTAATTGGACCTGATCCATGTGGGAAACAGAAAAAGTCGAAATAAACTCTCCATAGCCTTTACGCTTATGTTCTTTCCCTCAGTCTTGGTGTGTTAACATAGGTTTTAACTGCATTCATCGGAACAAAAGGTAGGTTTTAACTGCATTCATTTGAACAACCGTTTTCAACATCGTGTGGCCTCTGGTGACCTCACGTTTGACCTTAGGTAACGAATTTGTGGGGCATTCTTTATGATTTGGTGAGGCCTTTGAAATGATGTCTTTGTTTTTCTCATGTAACATCTGACAGTTGGACAATCCAGAAGGAAGTCGATTTTTCCTCCCCCCCCCCCCCCGCCTCCGGCCGTGTGTGGTTGTCTCAGACCCGTGGCAGGGCGTGAGTTAAACACTGAACGAGTGTCGGAGATTTCCCATTCACCTGGTATAGCCGACATATATTTGATAGCTGTACCAGTTGTACGTCGTGCAATGTACCGAGTGTACCGCGACAGTGTATATTGACGTGCTTGTCATATATGTTCTAAAGCAACAAGTGATGCAACTTTAAACGTGGGTGATGCTGACATATCTTGATTTCCCTTTTTCCACATTCCTTCTCTAGCATGATGCACTGCGAGAGCATGTATTTGTAGCACATCGGAGAAAAGAAACAGAGGATTTTAAGGCTATGCTGCTTGGGTATAACCCAAGGTATCACACAACTGTTTGGTCAAGAATGCACGTCTTATGGCGGTTATTGTAACATGGCTGTAAACACACAATATCACCCAGGTCGACAGACGTAGTTTTGATTGAGTAAAGCACTAATAAACCAAACGTAAATACCAACCCACTGCATTGTCAGAACCTGAATCAAATGGAGACTACCTGCGACAAATTGCCTGTGACTACGAGAAGAAAAGCAAAGACAAGTGACACAAATTTAATAAAGTATGATAGGGACGTGTGTTTATTACGCTCCGACAAAAGTGCAACTAGAGTGGTTAAAGTAGCATGGGCGTGGGTTGAGAGGGACCAACCATAACCAGAGACGTTAAACTGTCTACACCCAGTGCTTGACAATGTCATGCAAGAAATTTGATGTGGCACGACTGGGATCATGGAAACCACTGAATAAAAAACAACACGAATATTTCAAGCGAAGTTCCGGCTGCCCTTTCGCCACCCCTGCTACACTCCGCCCTCCATCAATGCCCGGAAGGCAGATCCGCATCCCATTCCAAGCTTGTGGAAATAACACGCTACGTGCGTAAATAATCCATGTGGCCATCACGCAGACTGCAATCCATAGCCGTTAATATGAAAACCAACGCTAAAATGACTGTAATCTGGGCACCCCGCTCAATAGTTGCCTGATAAGTTTTCGGCGATATGAAATGTTCCACAACAGCTCTTGCTTTCATGCTTGGTTTTGGGATCATAGAAAGGGAGAGCAATCATTTTTAATGACAGCTGAAGCTGTTTTTGCTTCGTCAAAAAAGATTCAATCCGAACTATTTGAATGGATGAGTTAATATCACATGGTTTTGGGATCACAGCTGGCGTTTGTTTTTTGAGCCCTGGCCCATACCATCCGATCGCGAAAATCCGGGTCAACGGCACGACCTGGTGGCGAAAGTTTGACGTGCCGCATTACTTGGCCTTATCAATCACATTCCATTGCTCGATGTCATCCGATCCTGTGCACAGCCGCTGCCACCGGCCGCAGGCGAGGGGAAATGGTGAGCGCCTGAGACGACTCAAGCCCCGACCCTGCCACGGGTGGATGGATCAGAGGTCAGGCGCTTTAACCAACTAGACCATCGGGAAGGTTGGATAATAATATGTCTTCCTCCTTTGGAGATAAAGGTAACATCAACATAGCAAGACAACCACCAGATAGCAGCTAACTCGTAAGCACTGGCAATTTTTTTGGATATTGCATCATCATTTTCATTATTCACATCGCTGAGGCCTGTGTCACAAAGTAATGCCAGAATTGCCTGGTTTATTCCATTGACCATTGGTGGAGACCTTAAGATACATTTATTTATACTTTGGCTCCATTCGTAGTGTCAAAAATGCAGCAAAAGTTCGAAATTCAGCCAAAACACACCCGCGTTCAGTTTCATCCACCGTCCCAGCAATCCCACCTACCAACATCTCTCAGCCTTCCATAACTTGCAAGAGAAAAAGTTTCAGGCATGTGCGTGCGAGCTTGCTCTCCTAGCGACGCAGCTGGCTTCTTTGAAGCGCCTGAAAAGACCTGTGCCGTTCTTTAGACGAATTGTTGTTGCATTATGTCTGGATGCATTCAACATCATTCGCAGGATTTCCCGGCTGATGCAGCCTCTAGCCGACGGGATGCCAGGCGGGAACTGGGTTTATTGTGCTGACGTGTGGGAGCAAACTGTATGGGTTTGTTTAACATATAAATAATAAGAAATTAAATGCAACAGCAAATAAACTGTCTGTGTAAGTCAGCATGTCGTGCATCAACGTGTGCTTTAAGCTAAATGAGTTGTCGTCGGGATTTTCTAGAATTTGTCCATTGTCCTCCCGGAAGCCGTTTTTAGCTTGGTTGGTCCGGCCTCAGCCTGTTCACCTCCCAGTCTCTGCCCCTGGCGGGAAGCCTTAGGCCAACGGGTCCGTTTGACACTGGCCCGTGGACCTGACTTCTGTAAACCCAGAATCATCCAGGCAAGCTTGTCGGAAGAATCCCTTTACAATATGGGGTGCTGATGCCCCGGTGTTTGTATGCCTGTGACGCCACATGAATCAGATCGGAAGATCAGGTATCATTTGGCATCAGGTCGATCCACGCCATCCCCCTCTCGGAACTGGGAAACTAGCCACCCCCCCCCCAACCCCCAGCCATGGAACTGGTAGTAACGATGCGACATGTAGCGGTCCTGACCAAAGGCCGTACGTTGGGGCCGATAAGTGGTTATTCACCTGCACCGCGACCGCTGACGGGCGTGGCGTCGGCACTCATGCTGCTAATGGAGTGGCCGTTGAACAGGCTGTCCTCCGCGGCATGGCTGCGCTGCAGGCGGGCTGGAACGGCCGCCGACATCGGCCACTGTCGCTGCCATCACATCAGCACCGGCGTGTAGGGTACCGGCCGTGGTGGCCATTACTGTCAAACATCGCCCCCGGCACACACCACACGGGCTCTGGTCACAGACACTGCCATCGCATCGTCACTGGTGTGCACCGTACCGGATCTGGTCCACCGGTGCACTCCACACCGGCTCTGGTAAATTCCACTATCATCACATCGCCCCCGGCACACACCACACTGGCTCTGGTCACAGACACTGCCATCGCATCGTCACTGGTGTGCACCGTACCGGATCTGGTCTACCAGTGCGCTCCACACCGGCTCTGGTCGCCGCCATTATCATCACATTGCCACCGGTGCGCTCCACACCGGCTCTGGTCATCGCCATTATCATCGCATCGTCCCTGGTGCGCACCACACCGACTCTGGTCACCGCTGCTATCATCACATTGCCACCGGTGCGCACCACACCGGCTCTGGTCACCGCTACTTTCATCACATTGCCACCGGTGTGCGCTACACCGGTTCTGGTCATCGCTATTATCATCACATTGTCACCGGTGCGCACCACACCGGCTCTTGTCACCGCTGCTGTCATCACATTGCCATAGGTGCGCACCTCATCGGCTCTGGTCGCCACCACCACCATCACATTACCACCGTTGTGCACCACACCGGCTTTAGTCATGACAGTCGCCGCGAAGGTCACTGGTGTACACTACACCAGGACTCGTCGTCAGCACCCTCACCCTCGCCACATGCATCCCCAGTAAAGACCACACGGGGGCTGATGACGGTCACTGTGATGTCGTCATGTCTTCGCCGAGGGCGACCTGACATCAACGCTGCCAAATGGGCCACTAACGGCCGAAGAGACGGTCTCCCGTCGCCGACGGCACCCATAAAAGCCATGAAGCGGCGAAGGCGGTGATCACGGGAGCCTTCTTGGCCGGTCTGGCTGGTGCGGAGCCCCGTCTGGCTGGCTCTGCGCTTTCTGAGAGCTTTCTGCGCCAAGGAAAGTGGACAGCGTCACGGGGAAAGCTGACACTTTCGGCGTCACGCAGTGTTTCGACGCTCCCTGGCTGCAGGGGTGAAAACGTTTTTGATTTACCGGATATGAGTGGTTACAAAAACAGACACTTTTGCGAACCAATTGGTGACAAAATTTTTAAAATGCAAACCAATTTTAACAGACCAGACCGTATTGCAACTAACTATACCAGCCAAACGAAACTCAAAGATTAGTATTGGTCTGTATTCTTTAACACTTGCAGTGTGAGCATGTAGAACACATGTAGAAACTCTAGCGTTTCGGTGTGTGAGCAAGTTGAGCCACAAGATGCTGCCAAATATAGAAGATTTAATCAGGATAGTTTTTAGCAGGTGCCAGAAACATACTACAAACTGCACCATATCAGTGCTGACGTCACAGATCAGCGGTAACACCGTGCTTTTCTAATGCCCCTCAAATCAGTGCTTTTCACGTATTTTTCAGCCCAGATTCACTTTATATACTTAACAGTATGAAATACCAAATAACTAGGTTTATTACAAGTCGTAAGAATCGTAGCTAGCCGCAGCATCCTGCGACGAACGTGATCAGTTTGCTACACAGCGTTTTAAAGCGTCGCGTCATTTGAGACGGATGGGCTCGAACGCTCGCCGCGCGGTGATGCGATGCATTCAATGCAAGGCTGTGGCCTGGTGGTAGTTGTGTTTATGTCGCGAGAAGCTAACTGGCAAGAAGAACGTAGCTAATCGTCAGCTTTTGAATGATCTAGGGTTAAATAGCCCTGCCGATCTAGGAAGATCGCTGTTTGTGGATACTTGAGCTGCAACTCCAAAAGTAAACGGAGGCCATGGAGCGACACACGTCAAAGATTCAGGGCTTTCTGCTGCTGAGAGTAACAGAGGCTTTGAGATGAGAGACTAAGTATCGCTGTTGTAGGTCTCTCACATTGCCCGTTGCACCTCTGGCTTAGCGTACTGATAGGCGGGCAGGCGTGAGATAAAACGCCTTTTATTTTCATCATATTACATATAAAACTGAATGAAGGTGGTAGAGGTGTTCAAAAATGTCGTTTGCATCTGTTGATACCAATGTTGCATGGGTTTCACTCGAAATGATTGAGATCATGTCAGGAAGTGTGAGTTCTGCACCGGTGCGATTATGCGAAGATAGTGAAAGTCGCCTGCGCGCTCAGCTGATTGTACGATGACGTCAAAAAACCAAAGGTGACATTGTTGTCAGGTGCTTGTAGAACCGTGTTGTCGGTAAATATAGGGCTACAGGGATGCAGTTTTGCAGAATACGTGGGGTTGAGGGATGGAGGATGGTGGATTGGGGCAAGACAAAATGACCGAATTTGCCTCCAAAATGCACTCAAAATAGTTTTCTTCACAGATCTGACGCACTTTCTTTTCACGTTGGGAGCAGGGATGTAGTTTATTGAAATTACTTTGGGGGGCTAAACCCTCAAAATTTTGAGTAGTGAAGACAAATACTTAAAAATGATAACTAAAAAGAGGAATCTGCATCCATGGTTAGGAGACACAATCCTCTCCTCCCATCTGAATAGGAACTACGCGCATCCAAGCTGGTTATGTTAAGTGTGCTTTTATCTGATCATTTTATCAGTTAAGTTTCAGCCATCAATCGGCGTTTGGTGGCCAGCAAATGATGCTTCAGTGCAAGTGAACTGCCGGAACAAAACTGTTTGATGGTTATGCCGCATTGCATGACATTTTTCTTCTGTTTTGTGTTTTATTGCATCTAGAGTTATATTGCAGCGGTTTCTGAAAAATTCGGCTGCAGGTAAGAACTGGGACGGTTCCAAATTTTGTCAGCGATAGAAATGACCCTTTTCTCGCCCGCCTGGCTGGTCTGCTGTCTTTCCGTGCCAGGCAGTGTTTTAAGGCTCCCTGGCCGTCCCGTTGCCTTTCAGCATGTTTGAGAATACCCTTTTTCATCCGCTTCCCCTTGATGTCAGGCCAAATAAGGCAACACTCACATACACGCCCAGTGTGAAAGCACTAGTGAATACAAAACCTGCAATGCGTTTTTATCCTCCTGAGCAACACAACTATTCTCAAGATGGAGATATTACATTTTGACATTTCTTTCAGGCAGAAATATATACATTTCGACGGCACTGAACGGTGGCCACGCCTTCCGCTGGCTATGGCTGCTCATCACACCCTGACCTACACGGGAACATAGAGCAAGGTGGTGAACACGATGTGGCTTACGGTCACGGCCTTCCCAGAAAAGTTTGCAAGCTTTGTGTCTGAAATACTTGATCGTATATTGCCCGAGTGCGGAGCGAGCCATTTTCGTGTGTTGACAGCCGTTGCGGAGAGCAGATTGACAGAATTCAGGACTAGTTCATTAACTGGGCTGCGTGTGTTCGTCCTTACCCGGAACTGAAACCTTTTGTCTCTAACAGTTCTTTCGCACGCTTGATAACCAAAGGTGCAACAATTTCTCAGAGCGCAAAAAGCCAAGTAGACAAAATTGCTGTAGCCATTTGCAGCCTAGGCAGGAACCAAATTTGGCACTAGACCTAAAATTCGTAACACTGGGATACACTGGAATATATGGAATACCATAACCCTTTTGAATATCTCCAAGGCCATGAAAATAACAATTGGGCACCAATTATTTGGACAAACGTTGATGGCTAATGACACAGATATATTCCTTAATCATAGCAGCACCAAACTTTGTACACGGGGACAGTATGTCATCAGAGCAAGCCCCGCCAACCGCTCTCCTATAGCTTTGGCCTTACCACAACCCATAAGTGCCATATTAGGCGAAGCCGGAGGGAGCGGGGGGGGGGGGGGGGCAATAGAGGATTTTCACGTTCCATCATACGCACGGTGGCATTTATGCACGCGGATCACCTCGCTCGTGCAGGCACCAGTGCCGGTCAGGAATCTAAGCTATCGGCTGGGCACTGCTGGTGCAGGTGGGAAAGCAGCACTTACTTAAAACACCGCTCTTCCTTCCATTTACCGTCGATTTTGAAAGAACTGGGAGACTTCAGGACGCTGCTCGCTGGCATGTCAGACCCATCAAACGTGAAATAGAGCTCACTTCAGCGGCCGTGTCTAAACCCACCCGTGCACACCACAGCCGGCGACACGATTGATGAGCTCGGGATTTTTGGCGCTTCTTCTGGACATCGCTGGCATCTGGGTCCTGGAGCACTTATCGCACGTGCCCATGACGTATATGAAGCTTTGAGTCACTGTCGTGCGGATTAGATTCCGCTTCTTTGCAGCTGTAATCGATTAGCAGGGCACCGCCTGCCCTCGTATCTGCCAGCGCTGTGATTCCCCTATGTTCATAGGTCATACCATGTTATACGCCACTGATCTCGTTATTCCGATGTTCGCTTTGTGCCAAACTATGTCTGCTTTCTTATATGTAGGTTTTTATTTTATCATGCAACCAAAATTCTTGCAAGGGGATTGAAAACTGCTATGATGGGTAGCTGACGAGGAAAACATATATGATGTGCTTATGTGCACCATATATGTCATATATGATGTGTTTATCATCAACATAATTGTCTGTCAGCACGGAACAAGTTACTAGGTCGATGAGCAAAACGTTGAGAAATGAGAGTTTGATATTTATCACAGTAATCAGTGCCCACGTGTTAGCTGGAACGCGATCTTCCGCAAAACGGTTGTAATTCGTCATAACGCTGTTATGCGTCATTTTGCATTTGCGCCACTCCATGATTTCGTCCCATCGGACCAACTTGACAGACATAAAATGACAAATAGTTACACAATGAAGAAACGTCCTCGTCGCACATTTTGCCGGCTTTTGACGACAAACGATGAACTTTGCGGCTGGTTCCTGTGGATGTCAGATTTGGTACCACTTTAGATGTCTAATAATGCCACCTTGGAAAGGGCTTTTACGATGCATTTGGTGCGTGGAACGCTGTGCACCAGCGTCTTGCGCATCAACTAGAAGCTCTAACTCGCCCATAAACAACGATCGAGTAACGCAGACACATGAATGGCAGTGTGCTTGTGTAGCCTCTTGCCATCGTAATCATAACTATCATTATAATGCACATCTTTCGTTTCAGACAGCATGATAGTATTGCAGTGCAAAAGTGCACCAGAGCCCAAACGGATCGGTGCAGGAGCTCCCGTTTTAATAAAGGCACCTATTATATATTATGTTGACTATATCACCTGTTATATTAAGTGAATATATATATATATAATATTGTATAACATGACTTATTCTATTTTATGTATTTTAACAAAAGTACCGGGCTTTCATACGGACTGTTTCGAAACCGCCTCGGGCTGTTATCAAAGTTGGACAGCATGCCGGCAATCAACCCCGAACCACTGCCAATCAACCCCGAACCACTGCCAATCAACCCCAAACCACTGCCAATCAACCCCGAACCACTGCCAATCAACCCCGAACCACTGCCAATCAACCCCGAACCACTGCCAATCAACCCCGAACCACTGCCAATCAACCCCGAACC
The DNA here is from genome assembly GCF_011947565.3 of Pollicipes pollicipes. Taxonomy (NCBI): domain Eukaryota; kingdom Metazoa; phylum Arthropoda; class Thecostraca; order Pollicipedomorpha; family Pollicipedidae; genus Pollicipes; species Pollicipes pollicipes. Next base: position 29,738,693 of record NW_023596545.1, read on the forward strand.
ACTGCCAATCAACCCCGAACCACTGCCAATCAACCCCGAACCACTGCCAATCAACCCCGAACCACTGCCAATCAACCCCGAACCACTGCCAATCAACCCCGAACCACTGCCAATCAACTCCGAACCACTGCCAACCGGAACGCGGGCACCGACCGATAGTTTATGACGTCACGTAACGTCATAGGGACGCGTGTAAGGGACGCGCGACGCCGAGATGACCAGTCTCTATGAGGTAACTAAAGGTAGCAACGGACTGGGTAGCAACTCTGTGATTAATTCTGATGCTGAGACTCACATGGCGAAGAAGTGTGTCCATATTGCGTAGAGAGAGAACAAATCCGTGTGTCGCAATCGATGGGTCTGTAGTTGGCTTTGTTCTGCACTGACGATTGTGGGGATATTTCAGTATGAACCATTGCAGATTTCCAAGTGGGTAACCGCTGCCTGGCGCACTGTAGATTTGTTATTACCAAATTTATCCTTGGCAGGGAGGAGGAAGCGCAGGCACCACACTCTCGGCGTGAAATATGTGTGGAGACTGGTGCGTTTGCTGACCCATGGAAGAGGAAGATAGGCAGCCTTTCTGCATTTAGCCGTCATGTGTGAGCTGCTCTGAGAGGTAGCTGCAGGGGGATCCACTCTGAAAGGCGGAGGCATTTCACAGTCCAGCGGCGTCTCAAATAAAGGATCATTTGAGGGAGGATGCAGTATTGGGTGGAAGTGTTTGTGTATTTCCGTTGCGCGGTATTCTACTAGTTTGAGCCTGTCTAGTGGCGGGGAATACTGATGCCGTGTTGTGGTGGCGGTAGGCGAGACTACTCTGCGTGCAGCTGACAAGAAATGACTGAGCAACACCTGTGGCCGGTTTGAATCATAACACTTTTAACGTTCTTTTTGACAACGCGAAAATTTCGATGCTTTGGTTAAGCTCTAGGTTCAGATACTCAAGGCCTGCATGTGCAATGTAACCATCGCCAATCATCATGAACCCAATGCGCCATATATGTCCCGATAAGTATGCCATGTGATATCGACTCAAGTTCACCGGCCTGGCATCCCTATGAAGTCGCAGTGTTCAAACCTTTCAGCCTTCATTGTTCTGACTAAAATACATGACAAAATGCCAGATAACTTCTTTCGAATTTAATCGGGGCAGACAGTCCCGCAATGAAACCGACTAGCCATTCAAATTGATGGGTCGAAGGTCAGTTAGCTGGCTAATTGAACGACTTCCCCGCTGTTGTCATAAAACATGTATAGCGGACGTCATGAGTTTGCGTCAAGAGCACATCTGTCTGCGCGGCAGGGTTGCCTATTTTGGCCACATGAAAACTTGTTGACAACGCTGCTTGGGCAGGGAGAGTAATGACCGAGTAGCCAACACTATCGGCTTCTACGTGGGGTCCAGGTTCGAATCTCGGTTGCGTCATGACCTTTGGACCCTGCCGCGGTCGCTGGCGCTCCTTAGAGGGATGCGCGATGACGCACAGCGCATCCCTGTGCCACCTAAAAGGAAAATGATCGGCCAGCAGTATCAGCTGCAACGGCAGTAGACGCTTGCTATGCTTTGGGTGTTTGCCATGCTATTGCAAGCTATGCCTGCGTGCTTCGCCCAGTCTTAGCGGCCACTCGGGCTACGGAAACCGCATACCGAAGACATTACCCACTTGCCACTTCTATAGACTGCGCACACTTGCGAGAAGTAATAAGACATCGCAACTTCTCAGTCTTCGTACTTTGACTTGTTTATCTGATTGTTTCAACTGCCGGCATTAAGTCACGTATACATTAGTGAGTTCGTGCCATAAATTTGACAAGGGACGGGGAGACACGTTCCCGGAGGCTTATATGTGCGCACGGCTGTGAAATAGTGATTGCCAGCATTCATGAGGCGATGACCTGAAAACCCATTTACATTAATGGTTTCCCTTCTAATAACGCAAAGCATAATGGCGGTATAGCAATGCCGATAAATATCCTGGCGCCTTTACCGAAAGCCGTGGCTGGCCGCTATCGCTGCCTCCCAGTCGTGGCCGCATGTGCGTATGGAGGCAAGACCAGCGCAAACGGCCGGCGGCGATGATGCCCCCCCCCCCCTCCCCCCTGGGACGGAAAGGCCACGGCTGCTGACGGGGCGCCGGCCGGGTCTCCTCTCGCTATCTGAACAGCACACAGGCCACGGCCTCTGACGGGGCGCCGACCGGGGTCTCCTCTCGCTATCTGAACAGCGCACAGGCCACGGCCTCCGACGGGGCGCCGACCAGGGTCTCCTCTCGCTATCTGAACAGCACACAGGCCACGGCCTCTGACGGGGCGCCGACCGGGGTCTCCTCTCGCTATCTGAACAGCGCACGGCACCGCGCCAGCCGCGTGTACCGGCTCGCCGGGGGGCACCGGATCCGTCAGCTGGAACCGGCAGAGTAGCCCACCTGCCCTGACCTGGCTTGGCCTGACCTGATGGGGGACGCGGACCAGGTTCGCCCGCAGCCTCTGCATCCGGCACCCGGGCGAAAGGCAAGCTGCGTTTCGCGTGCTGTGGTTGGTCGGCCACCGTCAACCAGAGCTACCGTCACTCCGCTTCGGCTGGCCCTCTGCGATTGGTCAACTGCAAATGGTAATCCTCATTGGTCACCTGGGGCTGGTCAGCTGGGGTAGGTCAGCTGGAGTTGATCAGATGGGGTTGGTTAGCCACAGCAGGTCAGCTGCGATTGATCAGCCACAGTCGGTCGGCTGGTGTTCGTCACCCACAGTTGGTCAGCTGGGATTGGTCAGCCACGTTTGGTCGGCTGCGGTTGATCAGCCACGGTCGGTTAGCCACGGTTGGTCAGCCACGGTTGGTCAGGTGCGGTTGATCAGTTGGGCTTAGTCAGCCACGGCTGGTCAGCTGCGGTTGATCAGTTGGGTTTGGTCAGTTGGGTTTGGTCAGCCACGGTTGGTCAGCTGCGGTTGGCCAGCTGCGGTTGATCAGTTGGGTTTGGTCAGCCACGGTTGGTCAGCTGCGGTTGATCAGTTGGGGCTGGTCAGCTAGGGTTTATCAGCTTGGTTTGGTCAGCTGCGGTTGATCACTTGGGTTTGGTCAGTTAGGGTTGATCAGCTTGATTTGGTCAGCTGCGGTTGATCAGTTGGGGTTGGTCCGTTAGGGTTGATCAGTTTGGGTTGGTCAGCTGCGGTTGATCAGTTGGGTTTGGTCAGCCCCGTTTGGTCAGCTGGGTCTGCGAGCCGGGCTGGCTGACGGCAGTCGGAGGCATCATATTTCCGTTGTCTCGTCGCTGACATGCTGACAGCGCTGCGACCACGGAAGCATGTCAGAGCTGGTGCTGAGCTGAGCCAGAGCCGTGCTGTCAGCCGGGCCGTCATGCTGGCCGGTCTGGCTTTCTGCAGGCCGCCAGCCGGTCTCTGGCCACAGCGGAGCCTCGGCATATTTGAAGAAAAAAAACTACGTCTGGATGCCTTTCCACCGCCTGGGCTCCCAACAACACAACACGAGTATGGGACCAGGATCGACGTCTTTCTATCGTTTTGAGTTCCAAAGCCTTTTTAGTATATAATGACTGCGCGATTTCCCACCCCAAACACGAACCATTCCTTGCGGTATTTTGTCCTGTGTCGTCGTCTCGGCCTGCGTGCTTAGTTCTCTCCCGCGTCTCCTGGCACACATCGCAGCCAGCTCTCATGAGTCAGCAGCCTCTTCAGACGGATCAACATTAACGGCAATCGGCGCTCTTCCGCGTCGCCCGGCCCAATTTGGCGCCCCGCTCTGGCGGATAACCTGACGAGTGCAGCTCAAACAGCTCTTATCGATTCGGCAAGTCGCGGCCAGCTCTATTTCCGTGGCGATGACTCTCGACGTCGAACAAACACGCGCCATGGTACAATCGGGGCGCGCCGGCACGCTCGGGGCGCCCACCCGCTGCAGCTGCAGTGATCGGCGTGTGCTGGTGCAGTGCGGTGCAGTGCAGCTGCCGGTGCAGTGACGGGCGCGGTGGGCGGCTGATCCGCCGCTGGTGACGGTGTAGGATGGGCTGGGGATTCTAGCGATGGTGTGGTGGATTGCTCGATGGTTGGCGCGTGATCAGTTGTCGGGACAGGTCGATCGTTGGATTGCTGTTAGTGGTGGTGGCCCTGCCAGTATAGGTCGATAGTTAGTCTGCTGTTTGTGGTGGTGGTTTTATCAGCTTTGATAGGTAAATCGTTGGATTGCTGTTAGTGGTGGTAGTTCTACCAGCTTTGTTGGGTACATCGTTGGCTTGCTGTCAGTGATAGTGTATGAGCACGCCCACTAATCTGCTGATGGCTAGTGAGGGTCCATGACAACGTTTGCCACGGCCTCATCAGATGCCCACCCATCCCAGCCCCAGCCCACAGGTGCTAAACCCGGACCCAGTCTGGTTCGTTTATTTCTTTGAGGTGTGGCCGGGTCCTGACCTGTCCGGTAACAAACAGAACTAATAACCAGAGCTGACTGCTGTGTGTTCAGCCACACTACGGGTAGAGTTTGGTTTTAGCTTGCATGCTAATGTCATCGAAAACCACAAAGCTACTAATTTATCATAGTTATCATTTATCATTGCAAATTATACTAACAGGTATTCCCAAAGACGTAACTCGCGTGTGTAGTTCCTAACTCTTTCAATCATTTATCAGATACAAAAATATACATGCCAGTCTAGAGCGTGAGACATGGATACCCATCCACGTGCTAACATAAAACTATGTTAAGCACTGTCTTAACTAAAGGTTAAGACAGTGCTTAATATACTCACGAGAGCACGTGCTCCAAATGCGCTTTTTTGTTCAACACACATCTGGCTGGCCCCTAGACCCCTTGTGTGAGGCGAGCACATGTGCTCAACGGTATCCCGCGCGCGGTGGTACTGATCACTGACTAGATAAATGAAATCGTGGCTTTATTTGTAAGATATCCTTATTTTAAGTATGGCACCTTTTGACACCAACGGTAAACTTTCATTCACCGATTCTCCCTCACTCAGCCTCAGGCGTAACGGCATGAGGAGGTGTAGGTCATATGACATGGCCACGATCAGTTCGGACCAACCGGGATGTGGGGTTGTGCACGGCGGTGACTGGGTCCTTGTCCTTGTGTGTACAGCACATCGGGAGAGACCGGGGCACAACCCGTTCCCTTCTCACGTGGTGCACACTAGGCCTCATATGTCGCCTTTGGACGCGAGATGTTCGGGACGGAAAGAGATTCTGCCATCGACGCTTTCAGGAAAGGCGATAATCAGGGACTGAGTCGTGGGGCTGGCCGGTCGGGCCGAGTCTCCAGGGTGCGCCGGCCGTAGAGACCGTAAGGCATGAGCGCAGGTCATGCCGGGCGCCCGCTGTCTGCCAGTGGGCTCCATCGTCCCACCAGGCGCGCTATCTGCCTCCAGGCCTCCGAAGGACGTCCGTGGAGTGGTGCCTTGCAGAGCCCCTCTGGCAGGCGGGGGGCCGGAGCGCAGAAGCGCCGGAGGTGACGTCTTCGTGCTGGATGGGGCGCTGCCTAAGTCGCGTGCACAGGAGCGGGAAGCTGTGAGCAGTGGGTACGGCCTAAGGAGCGGTGGGTCGTCCTATCGTGGAGGAGACGCGAGGGAGCACCGTCCAAAGAGGGAGCCGTCACCCTGGAGGTCAGGCGGGGGGACGATTCGCCGTCCAGCTTTGGTGACCCGAGGTCAGCCCAGTAGCCGCGCTGGTGCCAAGCTGATAATAAGCTGACCTGATATATTTTTAATAGGTCATAAACGTGGTTTCATTGGATGACTTAAACTCATTGCATGAAATACGATTTAGCTCAGCAAGGCCCTTGGGGACGTCACAATTGTAATGCCAAGCCCTGGAAAGCGGCGGAATGGGGAGGGGCTACCCGTGTGCGAGCCAAAAATGAGTGGGTCTGCGTGCACGCCAGCGAATGCGCATGCTTGGGGTGAGTGTGGTTAAGTGCCAAATGCACGAAGTCTGTATGCACTAGTTAAGGACGAGGGGACTTCCGTGGTTGATGTCCAGTGGGGCCTGTCAATACAATTCGCTGGTTGCGTGGAATCCCTGGTAAGTTGGGGGTACCACGGGTTCCAGGACGGCTAACTTTTCAACACGTCTGGTTCGGTTTTGCCGCGTCTAGGTATCATCAGCAGTCAAACAGTGGAGATGGAATACCGTGGTTAAGGACGCACAGCTATGTGCGGGGAGACAGCCGTTCATGGAGCCTGAGTGGACCCACCATCCCACCAGCACTACCAAGCATCTACTTTTGGCGCATGCGGTGCTAAAATTGCTCTAAGACTGACAAGTGAAAAGTTTGCCAACATGGAAATTTCTGTTCAACCATAATAACTCGAAATCACCGTTTTTTTTCTACGCGATTGGCTGCCAACAAGTACAGTGTCTGCGCGGTGAGTTTTGCTTTTTTCTAAGTGTGATGAGTTTGTTTTTGTATATATTGAAACAACCTTTCAAACAAGTTCACGGTATATGTTATTTACCTACTCGAACTGCTCATATGGCATGGGTCGTTTGACTAGCACAGGCTTAGAGGCCTTAGACTTTTCACTACAGAGCCGACGGCACAATTCGTCGAATACCGTCGCTGGTGTGGTGATGAAGCGCCACCCTCTCAGAAGCGTCGCCATAGCCGCGTTTAGGTAGCAAATTTAAAATGTGTCCAGATTAGCACCACAAGCGCCTATTTCAGGTTCCCCCGGTATAACATGATGACAAGTGTGCCACTCTTGCCGGCCTCTTTTACGGGCATTTTGAGAGACAAAGAAAAACACTTACTCGTTGCACAACGGAAAACTGCATATTGCTTGCTCCTTGTGTGTGAACGCAACGACCGAAACCCGTCCACTCCCAGGCACGCCGCCCGCACGCAACGCCCAGCAACTACGAGAGTTCTGGAAAAGATATGCGAAAGGACGCTGCACGGCTAGAACGTAAGGCGGCCCACGTTCCGAAATGCCAGTGGATGCGCAATTCTGGCAACTTGGCCGTCTTTGCCAGAACGGCGAACCAGCCATGCACAGAACGACAATGCGCCTATTAGGGGAACCCTTCCTTGCGAAAAATGTGTGTCAAGCTTCTAAAACTATTCAAAGAAGTTGAACGGACGCCTTTGGACAAAAATCGCTGGATATTATCTGAGCTTTCCGGCATGATCGTCTGAAAGCAATTCCCTTCCGGCATCTTAGTGACTTCTATTGTTTTAATATGTATGTTCCTACCTGACAACCACAAATTGGCCTGCGTAGGCAGGCTCATGTCTCTTAACACGCGCCCGGGTAGCCGGTTGGATATACTTCGCTAGGATGGGGGTCAATTTAACCCCCTGAAATATCAGAAAATAAGAAAGCAAAACATACCAAATTCACCGGGTGTGTTGCCTTGTACGTAAAGCCACGTACATGAAAGCTTGAAGTTCCTAGGCCGTGACCTTCGTATAAAATAGAGTCAAACAATGTCGAACTCGAGGTTGGTGTCTTAAGTGCTCCCAGAACGTAGATACCTGTCCTTAACAAAAGTTGACACGCTCGTTTAAGGTCAGTGATCTTTTTTACCCTTTGGAGGCAATTGTGACGAAAATCATACAGGACTGCTTTAAGTTTTGCATTTGAATAAGCGGTGAAAATTACGCTAGGCAGTATGTTTTCAAAACGAAATGTTGACCTGGGTAATTTTGACCTACTACGACCTTTGAGAAGTCTAAGAAATATTATAATGCGGTTTCTGTTACCAATAGATTCGAAATGAGCAACTGATGCTACCTCATACAGCAAGCCCTGGAGTGATAAAACAGGTTGGTTTTGACCTTGGTCTGACCTTCAAACCCGATTTTAGGTCAATCAGATATCTTCATTCATTTGTTGTAGCACCTAAGAAAGCATTTCAGATATGTATGGTTTCGTCTTACCCTCCGTTGTTGCATCAGATTGAACGAGTCTTCAAAAATTGACTGCTGAATCTATGGCCTAATTTTGACCTGCCGTAGGTCAGCGACCTTGCAAGAAGCATCTAAATTTTTATACCAAACGATCCGCTATTCAGTTGTCCATGGCTATGAAAATTGGGCGTGACTACGCCGCGCCAATCGGAAACTGTTCCAAAAGGACATTCCGGGGGGGGGGGGGGTAAGGGGGTCAAATTGGCCTTCCGCCCGAGCACGTGCTAAGACAGTGCGCCTGTCCCTGGAATGCCACGCGAGTTGTCAAGTTCGTGAGCGTAATCACAGCACCAGAACAAATATCTGATTATGCTTGACGTTTTAGTTACAAGGGACGTAAGAGACTCCAAGCGCTTCTACAGCAGCGTGCATGCGTTTTTCAGAAAGTTGATCGAATGTTTTGCAAGGGTGTTTTTGGATTAGATTCCTTTCTGAGCGTAGATTGTCCCGGAGGCCCTGACCCCGACACTCAGTAGTGCAGCACCACCTAAACAGCCAACGTTTGTGGGAAGTGTTTAGCCCGCTCCGCGGTGCGTCACATTACATAGGGATCTCCCAGCTTCAGCCTGTGGGAAGCCCGTGGTTTGTGGGAAGTGTTGAGCCCGCTTCGCGGTGCGTCACATCACACAAGGATCTCCCAGCTTCAGTCCGGTTTGTGGGAAGTGTTTAGCCCGCTCCGCGGTGCGTCACATCACACAGGCATCTCCCAGCTTCAGTCCGCTTTGCGGGAAGTGTTTAGTCCGCTTCGCGGTGCGTCACATCACACAGGCATCTCCCAGCTTCAGCCCGGTTTGTGGGAAGTGTTTAGTCCGCTTCGCGGTGCGTCACATCACACAGGGATCTCCCAGCTTCGGCCCGGTTTGTGGCAAGTGTTAAGCCCGCTCCGCGGTGCGTCACATCACACAGGCATCTCCCAGCTTCGGCCCGGCCGTCTTGGCCGGCTGCCAACCGACCGTCGGTGACATGCGACAAAGGGCGTTTCGGTATGCCATTTTATATAAGCATCACGTCTTGTTCGGATTGCCCAGCAGCTTATCAGCTGATTTTCAGGGTGTACGATACGTTTGTTACAGGTCTTTGATACGCCTGCTTCCCTTACATTTGAGTTTATAAATGTAATAGTGCGAAGAATATGCTAGCTTGAGATACCACATTCAATGCGTTCACCAGCGATGCCGTCGACTTCATATCCTGGGAATGGAAGACAAATAGCAGGTGTTGCTTTCTAACATGTTTCTTATACAAAACCGCTTATATTGTGTAGTTTTTGTGGACCTTTTATCGATTTGATCCTAACCCTCTGAACGGATGAATTTCTGGCATCAGTGCTCATGCTAAACAGTGCCGGTTGTGCGAGACCTAACCCCCACCATCCGACTGCGCAATTCCAGGCAACGGCAGAATTTAGTGGCGAAAGATTAACGTGCCGCAATGCTCGGCACGGTCTGTTCTGCCCTCTGACGTCACCTGATCTTTAGCGCGACCGTTCCCACCGGCCGCAGGCCATACCTGTCAAGGCCAGATAGTGAGCGCCTAAAGCGATTCGAACTCACCACGCTACGGGTGGGTGGATCGGAAGGCAGTCGCTCTAACCAACTGAGCCACAGGAACGGACAAACTACTTCAAGAATGTATCACTACATAAACCAATATATCACGCCAAAGCCTTCGATAATATATCACTGCATTGTTACGCTGTTTGTGTACGAATTGCAACCATTTTCTCACCAATCAAGAAACATCGAACTAATCTTTGTCTGGACGATTTTATCAAACAGCACTTTGCTCGTACCAACAGCACTCTCGCACCACTGACGTCATACCTATCGTCAGTGTCGTTACCAGACAAACGGCTGCGGCCACGCCCAGCGAGGAACGCAAACAGCTCATTGCTTGCCTTATAGTCCTGACCATGTTATCGTGATCGTCCTTACACAACTCTGGGTCTGATCAGGCGGGTACCAGCCAGTCGAAGCGCGCAGGTTCGTACTTCCTCGCGAGAAAATTGTCGGACGGGCGCGCTTTTGCAGTCGGCACGTGTGCCGGCCGTGCTCGGCACTGGAACGGGCGGCGCTGGCGCGCCGGGGTACGTCTCTGGCAGGCCGGGTGTCCCATGTGGCCGGCTCCGGCGCTCCGCAGGGTCGGTGGCCAGCCGCCCTCCTCCGCCGATCGTGGTACGGGCGCGACAGACCCAGTTGTCTGCCACGGCTCGGCAGAATCAATACCTATTCTGTGACGGGCCGGCAGAATCCGAAGATATTCTGTCACGGACTCGGTAGAATGAAAAGATATTCTGTCGCGGGGTCGGCAGGATCAGCGCACATTCTGTCACTCGCTGGGCAGACTCAGAAGTCTGCCATTCGCTGGGCAGACTCAGTAGTCTGTCACGGACTCGGCAGACTCAGCAATCCGTCACTCACTGGGCAGACTCGGTAGTCTATCAGGCACTCGGCAGACACAGTAGTCTGTCACGGCTTGGCAGGCTCAGTAGTCCGTCGCACGATCGGCATGCTTAGAAGGGTCGCGGACTCGGCAATCTCTGCAGTCTGTCACCGGCCCGGTCGTCTCTGCAGTATGTCACAGACTCGGCAGACTGGGCTGACTGCCGCTATCTGCAGTCGATACGGCCGGCCGCACGTCACTGTTGGGCCGTCGGCCGGCCCAGCGGGCTTGTGCCGAGGGGCGGACCGCAGCTGCGCCGAAGCCCGCAATCGCCCCGGTTCGGCCGGGAGCGCCCCACTAGAGGCCGTGGGGCCCGCCCGGAGCCTGGGCCCTCCAGCCAAGATGACACCGGTCAGTCGACGTCGGGCCGACTCCGCTGCCACGCCAAATGCGGTGCGGCAGACGGTGCGAAGCGGACATAACTAAGCAGACATCACACGCGCGCACGCACGCACGCATGCACGCACGTAGGCACGCACACAGCTCACTAGCCACGACTCCTCGGACATCAGTACACGTCTTCGTGGAGGGATGGGGGTGGCGGCAAGATGATTAAGTGGAAAGCGCCTTCAGCTTCCCCTTCGGCTCTCATTTTCAGATATCTTGCACTGACCTCATGTGCCGGCCGTGTTGCCGGAGTAGAAGCAAAGGTCTCACGTGTTGCCTGTGTTACCGGAGCAGAGGCGTAGGTCGCATGTGTCAGTTATGTTACCGGAGTAGAGGCGTAGGTCGCCTGTGCAAGCTGTGTTACTGGATTAGAGGCAACGGCTGTATGTGCCGACCGTGTTACCGGAGTAGAGCCATGGTCGCATGTGTCGGCAGTGTTACCGGAGTAGAGGCCATGTGTCAGCTGTGTTACCGGAGTAGAGCCATGGTCGCATGTGCCAGTTGTGTTACCGGAGTAGAGGTAACGGCGAAGTTTGCCAAGGCAAGGCAAGTTTTGGGTATATGAGCATGGATATTATTTCGGCCGGCTTTGTTTTAGTCCAGCTTAGTTCTTTCCAGGTCTGCCGTGTTGGCGCTCTCACAGGTTACAGTATCTTGAAACTTAATGAAATAGGGGCTGACTGCCGTACACAAGACCGGCTTTTCGACTTTTCGAGTCTCGCCCAGGGCGGCTATATTATGAACATGACTATTCTGTGTACTTGTCGAACAACAATATCCTCCCAAGTAGGTAAGCATAAGGCAGTGAACAAGATAATACTTGTAAGCTTCGTGTGTATATGAATGAATATAAAATGAGGTACAGAGATGAGCCCCACATGGCATACTCAATATTTGTGACAATGTTAAGGCGACCTTATGAACTGAAATTGTTTAGTGAACGGTGCAAAATGATTACATGTCTGGTTCAAACAGCAAAGAATGCTGTGCCAGAATGTATTTAAAAAAGTGCATGCATGCCTCGATGGAAATGTGCAGGAGAATCAAATGTACCTTGAGTTCTACACAAATATAAAATCCATTGCACTTTGTTCAGCCAGGCCCTCCATCTAGCTTCATGGTAGCTGCGTCCAAAAATTTCTGAGCATAAACTGCAGTCGTTACATTTTGTAACACCTATGGTGTCCAACGAATCCTTGGCCAGCCCCATATTTCTTCCTGATTTTGATTGATAGCCGTGCTCCAACTAAAAGAGTAATTACCGCCGTAGAATGCTTCAGCGTGATAACACAAAAACATTGTCTTAACACGCCACAAATTGTGTTAAAAGCAGGTCAGACGTTTCACCTTAAAAAACTCATCAGTCAGGTGGCAAACTGCAATGCGCCGAAAATAGACAAAAACGAAAACGCAATGATCGGAACACTGGCTAGATTACCAACACTAGAGAGCAGTAGTCTGTTTACCAATTGGAAGAGCGACTGCGAAGAGCTCAGCGTGAAGTACGTAAGTCGTTTCTGGTAGTTTTGCCCTGCAAATGACATTTTCATTGTTGTGTAGGTGGATCAGGATGTGCTTCAACGGCTAAGATGCCTATCTTCACGCATACATGCGGTCATTTCAATGATTATTGTTTTAGGCAGTCGTGAAATCACTATGTCCATCATGCATATCTATCATTTTCTTACCTCTCGAAATTTTGCGGATTTCGTCATCTAGAATTTGACAGCAATGAAGTATTGATGGAGAAACTTATGTCTCCTTTCGGCCCTATGGTATAGTGCGACTATGATTCTTTTGGGGCATTAGACTATCTGTTGTGCACTTCAATCTAATATTGTTGTGCTCCATTAACCTTTACCCGCCGGGGGCAATGAAGGGGTAGATCGACCCTCTCGATTTCTGCCCGACACTGCGGTAGAATGACACCCGGCAGTGGTGCCCCGTCACCTTAGGTGTGAGTGTTACAAATTTTTCCTGGCGTTTTAAGACAATGTGAGTTTTGTGTCATGCAGGGTCACGGACATGTAAAATCAGTACCTATGGCTTGTGAAGCGTAGTGGTCATTTTCCTCGCTTTTCCGGGTATGTAGCGCACGTGTTTGGTAATTAACCATATATTTGGGGTCAGCTTAAGTCAACAACCCGCGCCGGGTGCTCTGTAGACCTCTGACCTACCAGAGGTCAAGCCAAGTCGGTGAACTTTCATAATCTCATACGAAGCAATGCAATTTTAGTTTTCATGCAGCAATGCACCTGTGCTGAAAATCGCTCATTGTACACAATTCGCTCACTTTGAACCTTTCACATGTTAAGGTGATATCAGGTCATGTCATGTTACTTGAGGACAGCAAACAACGGGAATATGTGAGATCGGAAGGATGACAGCACGAAAACAAGAAATTATTACCAACATTCAGATAGTGTCAAGCGAGATATCGGGGTTTCGATGAATCGAGTAGGTCAAGTCCCGTGGTCTGAGGATCAAGTGAGTTTGGTGACCTCCGATTGTCTTTTCTTCCACTTACTTGCCCCGACCAGTTTTCGTCCAAATTGTGTTCAAAACATCGGTTTTGCTTTATTTCATGTCAAATGCATTTCCGTCCAAACGATTAATTAAAACAAATCAGTGGCATTCCCAACCCTAAAATTGGCCGCATTCGGGGGGTCACAAGTTGACTAGACACGGATGTCAATGCGTCATGTTATTTTCCATGCACAAACCAAGGCTACAGTGTCATTTTCGTGGCGCTAACTCAGTGGCTAGGAAGGTCCCGATTACTCTTGGTTTGATTCATCTGCACGTCATATTTGAGGCCTGGGAGGTCACACGTTGGCCGAGAAACGGATACCAACGGAACATTTGTACGACATGCACCACGGTGGTGTTCACTGCCGCGCTCTATCTTGCTTACTTGTTAAAAGGACTGGGGACCGATTTGGCCTTTACCAATGGTTACTGGCAAACATGAGCATATGAGTTGTTGCGACAAAAAGTTTAAGTTCATGAGCAAAACAGCGGTTAATGATTCATCTCCGGTGGTAACGAACGGCGCTGACTACGTGCAAGTGCATATGAAAGCGGGCGGAGGGAGTAGACTAGGAATCCAGGTTGCGAATATCCGCATAGGAAATGGTGCTTGTGTGGCAGAAAATGAGGAAGAGTGCGCTTGAGGCACTGCGATTTCCTTGTAGGGACCGTTGATTTGATTTACGTGAATTGCTGTGGGGTGTCTGCTTGACGTCAGCAGTTAACCTTTTCGTGGATATGAGCCTGTTGGGTGGCGCTGTTGAGTATGTACCCTGCAGGGAGGTGCTAGTATGTCCCAGATATGTGAAGGCACGTGAATGTGCCCTTGCATATATGTTTGAGAGGACTGCGTTATGAAAGAACACTTTTCCCTTTTGAAGTCAGTTTTCCGTGGACTGACATCAGGATCACTCGTTCTAGCCCTTCATAATGGATCACCTGAGCCGCCATTCCAAAGGCCCCTCCGCATTCACATACGGTTATCTCTTCGCGATTTACACCAAATTAGAAGGTGCCATGAGCGCTCGATAAACGGCTCGCCTTCAAGAGTCAAAACGTCGCCAGCCACAAGTGCAGCCGATGTTTTGTTTAAGTGGCCGCCTAGCCAGCCAGCGGCGCAACTCGCCTGTCCCAGAGCAACGACACCGGGAAATCGGCCCGGTGACATGTTTACTAGCTCTCACGCATCGCTGAAAACTGTGTTCGGATCCGATTTCTCCAGGTTGGACTTAATTAAACGCAAACACTACAATAATTATGCATGCAAACGTTCAAATGATTGTTATGCCCTAAAACATTCTTGATGAGAGAAACGGACTTGTGTACGATGCGGATATTTTGGCGCCGATGTTTTCTTCTAGGATGGAAAAGTGTGTCACTCATTGGAAAGAAAATATAGCTGCTCTGGTCACATCGGACAACTGTAATGTAGGGTAAAAGAAGACCCTCAAAGGCACATTACGAGCTGAACATAGTTAAAAATACATACTTAAACTGTTAGGTGCATTTGCGAGGGACTTAATGCATGTAAATAAGACCATACTTATAGCCCTATTCGTCGTGGAATAGTCAGAAGAACGGAGATATAGATGCATTGATATTTCGGCTAACTGCCTTCATCGAAACGAATAACAGTGGTCTCATACACTACGGATATTCGTTCAGATAAAGGCATGCAGTCGAAATATAAATGCATCTATGTCTCCATTTTATTGATTATTCTACGAGTAATAAAGCTCTAAGTGCTGTCTTACTTATATTAAAGTACATACTCTGCTTGTATTGTCCTATGATGTAGCAAGGAAGAGGAAATCACACACTTTGCTTATATTGGCCTTACTTCTCCATATTATTATAGGATCACCTTCTTTTCACCGGCTAAAACAACCCTGTTTTCTTTAAACCCCAGCCCCGGTTTTACGAAACAGAACAGAAAGATTCAGGGAAAAGAAATTACAGTTCTAGGTGCTGAGCAGTAATATGAATCGTGGTGAAATTGACCCAAGTATCAGATATGATGGAAAAAGCTCACTTGTTATTAGACGCATGCTTTGAAATGCAAAACAGGGCTGTCTGTAACACAATTCCACTCTCGGTAAATATGCCTTTCATTACGTCATTTTTAATGGCCTTGTCATAGTTGCTACTATATCGGATGATGCTACTCCCTTGAGTCACTTGTTCGCGCTGAATGGTGGTGTTATAGGTATGTGCGTATAAAGTTAAGCTGAGAGGCTTAATGTGCGTGTGTGTGTGTGTGTGTGTGTGTGTGTGTGTGTGTGTGTGTGTGTGTGTGTGTGTGTGTGTGTGTGTGTGTGTGTGTGTGTGTGTGTGTGTGTGTGTGTGTGTGTGTGTTTTGGCCTCTCGTGTGGTTCTTGAAATGTGGTAAGGGAATGTTCCACCTTTTTGAAGACATTAAATCAAGCATCAAATGTGATGAACTAAGCGGGTATATAACGATTAATATACTTTTAAGTGGAAAATACTTCTCTAGACGGCACAATTTCTGTCTTTTTAAATTTGTTCTCGATGCGTCAATGTTTGGTTGCGTCATACAAGATTTGTATCACAACGCCCATTTATGGTTCGTCAATCTCTCGACAGATGGTAGCACGGATTGGAAGTGTTTGCTGAGCTAAATATTATCATGTGCTCTGGTGTCGGTTTTTTGCGTTATGTCCTCGAATAATCTATCTCGGAGTTCAGGATATTGGCTTGTACTCACATACTCAGTGATAACATATTTCTTAAGTTATTCAATTGCAAGTCTCATTTCCGTTACCACTGGGAAGACTGTCTAACTTTTTGCATCATGTAACACAAAACGTGATTCGTGTTGGATGATCCGTCCCCCGTATCCTTACTCTTCCTTCATCGTGAATCCTCGCAACGCCCCGTTTGTTCGGGGCAGGTTGTATGCGTCAGCCATGAGTGGGCCGATAGGCCCCCTGGAGGGGGACCCCGACCGAACGCCCAGCGCACACTCCCAGGGGTCTCTGCGCAGGCTAAGGCCCGGCGGTTGCCCCCTCCCCAGGCGCATGCAGACCTGCCCCACCGTTATCCAGTCTCCTTCATCCCACAGCCCTGAAATGATCGTTGCTGGCCGAAAAGGCTGTAATTCAAACAACCTAATGGTGTACGATTACCAGAACCCCTTATCCTCTTTTTTGCTTTATCCTGCATACTCATGACGTTCCGCTAGTCCGGGACAGGCTGAATTGGGGTCAGGATGGTAGTTCGGGACAGGATTGGGGTCCCTCCACAGGAGGACCCCAATGTGATTGGTAACCTCTTTCTCGAAGTCATGTCTGTGACATTGTATTTAAAAGTTACCGGGAGCCTAGGTGCTCACAGGTACTAGGTCTACGGAGTACCTGTACCCAGGTACAGGTACCCCGTAGACCGGCGCCCAGCGCATACTCCGCAGAGGGTTCCCTGCGCTGGCTACAGCTCGGCTGTTGTATTTCCAGCTGTATGTATTCCTGCCCCACCATGATCCAGTCTCCTTCATCCCGTAGTTCTGAAATCATCATAAGTGGTCGAACGGGCTCTAATCCAAATAGCCGAAATAACCGTGCTAGAATATCGCATAGCTTGCAGAGCATTGGTTGAAAGCCAATCGTGATCGACGCTTTATCTGGAAATCGTGCCCACGAACGCGAGATGTGAATGACTCGACAATTATATTTTTCTTGACCTTGCACGCCGCATGACCAGCCGAGTGGCATAATTTGAATGCCATGGTTATCACGTCATGTATGCCTGGGTAACCTTGAAATAGTCTGGTCATCTTTGGGCGTATAAGTTAGAAACTAGGCGCCTCTAGGTTTTAAGACAGTCTGGGCTGTGAACTGCACCAAAATGGTCTTTCAGTGATATGGCTATTTCATTTGAAAAGCTCATACAAATGCGCAACACTTCCTTTATGGTATTCGATCATTGGCCTCCTGTCTGTCAGAACTAGTAGTTACCCAAAGTACCTGGGTTGTTTACCACAAAACATGTTCGTGATCGAGACAATCAGTTTGCAGCTCGATTTGACTCTCAGTCAATCACATTCTAATTATCGGTGTGTAACGTGCTGATCACTGCAAACACAACTGTTCCGTTGCCGATATTTGTATTGACCATGATCACAATAAAGCCATTGAGTTTGGGACATTTGGGACGTATCTGTGACAAATCCATGTGAGGTGGGGTGGGGTGGGGTGGGGGGACTGGGTGAGGGTAGGGTTAGGGATGGGGGTGGGGATAGGGATGGGGGTGGGGGTTAGTAGGCAGATGCTGGACTAAAGTCTTGCCCCCATAATTTTCCACCCAGTGTACCGTGCCGCTGGTTTGGGCAGGTTACATCAGACTCACGCTTGCGCAGTGCTCCCCATTCCCTCCCCCTCCTTCTCCCCACAGCTCCTCCCTCCCTCGTATGGGATTTAATTCAGTCACAGCCCCCTACCTTGTTTGGACCGCCGCACAGGTCTGGGATTAGGGGGGTTCAAAGTAAGGCAGTTATCGTGTGAGCCCGGTTTAAACCAAATCCAGAGCTTTATCCCACCATGTCTCAGGCTTTACTTTGCTGGACGGTAGTGGCGTTATGGGTCGGTTTTTGCGCTATGAAGCACACGAGGGAACACGGAGGATGCAATAGATGATTGGCTCATTTGTGTTGTCCATGGCGTACGTACGTCACGGTCATTGGGCGCTCGGCGCTCACCGTGCACCTTGTTTATGGCTGAAGGCAGAAAAAAGCATGATATAATTTGCGAAATGTTGGAACAAATTTCGTTCCGCCCCCCAATTTCGCCGTCTGTCAAGTTAATTATGAAGGCACGGTCTAACAGAAGGGTAGTCGGCAAAGTTAAGAGCGTGGAAGTGCAAAATTGTGGAAAAGTCCCAGTGCCGGCACTTTAACAGCACCAACCAAGGTGCATTGGTACCGGCTCTGGTGTCAGCAGGGCTTAGACGGTGGCGACATTG
Source organism: Pollicipes pollicipes (assembly GCF_011947565.3). Classification (NCBI taxonomy): domain Eukaryota; kingdom Metazoa; phylum Arthropoda; class Thecostraca; order Pollicipedomorpha; family Pollicipedidae; genus Pollicipes; species Pollicipes pollicipes. Next base: position 29,756,961 of record NW_023596545.1, read on the forward strand.
GCGCCAGCTTTCGATGCGATTATTAAAACAGGCCAACATTTCCCAGTACCGGTATTGGCTCGACACGACTCAGAAGCAGCCACCGATTTTTGCACTGATCTTTGGCCCGGAGCCGGGATATATTGCACGGAACCCTCTTTTGTCCGGTCGCGGCGCCACGTGCTGTGCGGCACAGCCTGTGCTCAGGCGTTACCTGTACTGCGGTACAGTCTGTGACGCAGGCGCTGCTGGTTGTACATTAATGAAAACCCACAGAAAATGCACAGCATTAGCAATGGCAATCTGAAGCCCCCTTTGTGAAATGGATGCAACTGTACAGCAAGCAGAGCTCAGTGGCGTGCGGCGCAGTCGACGCGGCAGGCGCTGCGCACCGTGCCGCCCGGTCTGCGCGGCGAGCGCCCCGCCGCCTGCGGCGCCCGCGCCGGCTCTCCGCTGTCGCTCCGTAGCCATGGATACGCTCCGAGCGCGCTGTAAGTGGCGGCAGCGCCGGCGGCGGCACGCGTCGACGCGCCGAGCAGCAGACGCCGAGGCGAGAGGTCGGCCGGATCAGTGCGGGCGGACGCGGCGGCCGCCGGCGGCGCGCGAGACCGAGTGTGCGGGTGTGCTCGCGGACCGGACCGTAGACCTGTCACGCCTAGCTGCGGGTGTGCTCGGGGACCGGATCACCGGCCTGTCGCGCACCGCCGCGCCACGGCAGCAGCAGAAGCCTAGAGCGGGCGGATCATACGTCAGGCTAGCTTGTGCTCCTGGGGATGAATGGTTGCTTAGTTCGAGGTCATGAAAGTAACGTCCGCCCCTTTCAATTTCGTCTTAATCTGAATCCCCGGCATAAGAGTTCTTGAAGACTTGAAGCATTGTTCATTGCCCCTCGGGTCGTATTTGCTTAGTGAGCTGTGAAATGATAACTTGTGGGCTCGCTTACTCTGACCAGATGCGTGTTTTTTTCTTCTGTGGTGACATTTCAACCAAGTGCGAGTTCTATTAAAGTCGCCATTTCTTTGCATGACAAGTTGCAGTTGACAAGGGGTGTCCCGCTCATTAATGATGGCAAGGAGCAACTGTTGACATCAGCGATTGTAAATGGACTGGTGCTGAAAGAACATGGGAAAACTTTTCGGGCCAAGATCTCCACCTCTCCATCTGTGGAGGATGTCATCCTTCAGCATATGTCAGCTGCCATTTCGGCAATAGTAAATAACAAGTGTCACGAACGTATGCTCCATGAAATGTTCGTCAACATTCAATCTTGATGACGTGTTTTGCGTAGGTTTATCTATTCCACAGGTGCCCCGTGCCCGTCCACATTTTATTTCAAATGCTGGCCCAATGTCAGCAGGCTGCTAATGCCACAATGTGCGAATGGATGTGACAACTAGTGCGGAAATGATTTGTCCGGCATCATTTCTGGAAGCAGCCCTGAACAGCCTTGTTTTAAAGGAAACGGTTTTGTGTATTAGCACGCTTGTGTAAGTGTTTACCTGGATTTAAAACCAGGTTGACACATCGTCTTCGTCCTGTCGATTAATTTTCGACACAGGAACTCAATGGCGCAAAAAAACAGGAGGCAGAGATTTCATCACATTGTTTGTGGTTCCTTTACAATGGGAATACAAGTGGAGTATGTCAAAAGACAGGTCAAAAATCACTGTGGCTGTAAGGTAAGATACATAAATCGTACCCATTGGATTTGTAACAGTTAACCTTGCGTCTGATTTTGACCTTGCGATCATTTTTAGCCGGCATCTGAGGCTCCGCCACCAGGACGCAGTCGGACCAATGTTACACATACCTGGAGTATGTATTTGCACTGCGGTTGAAACTGCGGCTGGGTTCAGTTATTGAAGACACTGATCTCGCGCTCACTAGCCTGATACAAACTCCCATATCACTTCGGCGCAATTTGTCTGCTCTGTTTTTACGTTGCTCGGGAACATTGTGTTTGATTGCGTGTTGGATTGACACGTGCGATATGGACAGAACCATAAACGTAGGTTTCGTTAAAACCAATAGGGGACGCAGCTCTCCTTCCCAATCAAAACTTGTCTTGGATGCAGGCGCTGTCAAGTGGCCCTGGCCGGATATTTGATTATTTCGTAACTAGCGACCACGTGATTCGTGAGGTGATGTCATGCAAATTGGGCCGTGTCGTACAAATAAGCAGTATAGTTGATTGTGTCTTACTAACAGGCACAATGTTTTAGATTCCTCGTCATTTGTTTCATGTTTGGGTAAGATTTACCTTCTTTATGGCAATGCTCTTAACTCTAATTCCAAAAGGATGGCGGGAAAAATCAGTGGCAATGATGAAGTTGTATATTTATACCTCGGGCTATGTGATCAGTGGCCAAATTTTTGACCAAGTTGACCAAATAATTGACCAAAATTTTCTTACACATAGGTCCAAATTTACCTAGAGTATAACATTTATGCTAGAGGTTTTATCCACATGGCACATTGACCCTTACGCCGTGGCCTTTTATAAATCCCACGGACCATGTGCAGCTTGCTTCTCTATTTTTGTTGCAAGCAATGCAGCAGACATTCATTTGAAAGGTTTGTTCTTGAAGGAAAGGCATAAAATCAGTTT
>NW_023596545.1:29760547-29825929 GCF_011947565.3 Pollicipes pollicipes
ATTGACATTACAAGCCCAAGGTTCGTTAAAGACAGAGTGTGCGTCATTGGGGCTTTGCAACGCACTCAGCTGTTGAGGCAGTATGGCGTCGCCTGCCCCTCACCCCGGCAGGAATGGCGGGCACCACGTGGAACGCAGACGCGTTAACCACTACACTACCTGCACCCCGTCGTAAAAGGCGGAAAATGTTTGAATACGTGCTGACTCTGCCGATAAAAATGTAAAAATAATCATTCGAACTTCCACGTTCCACCCTTCCCATTCCGGTGAGCAGTGCTATACTGCCAGTCTGCCAGTCACAGCCGGCCAAGCCCAATAGCTGGCGTTTTCGGGACCTTTCGACCAAACAGTCTGTGCCTCGTGCAAACTTTAGTAACATAAATCAACAGTTTCCCTAAAAATAAACCTCCAAAGCGTCAGACATGACTTCACAGCTCATCCACCTGGTATTATTTGAGACCATGCCCGGGTCCGATTCCAGCTGAACCGTGTCCGAAATCAAAAGTTTTGGCTCCGGGGCTCTAATCTCGGAATAGAAAACTTGACAAACAAGCGGGCTGCGCAGAGGGAGAGTATTTTGGGATTCAAGAGCATGGCTTAGTTCGGAAGCGGAAAGCGTCACGTTTCCGTCCACTGGCTTTTTGTGTGGGCCACCATCACCATCACGACATAGGCTGAGCCCTCCAATCATAAGATGTCAGCACGCACAAGACAACAGCCCTGTGAAGATGCACGACAGTACAACAGCAACTGCACCCGGTCAGCTGGCTTAAGCCCAGCCCCAGCTGTCTTTTTGGCAGCAAGACGGCAGCAAATATTCGCTAGGCAGGCGCATGGCCTGCACGGGTCCGGTATGGTGCCCGGCGGTGCCACCACTATGGCTGGCGCAATACGAATCGCTGTCCTGTAATGGTTATAGCACTTGCAGGATGCTGGCCTAACTTATGGCCGCTGGAACATATGCCGAGCTGTTCTTGAAATCCTGCTTGCGTTTGCTGTGATATACATATACATAACATATATATATATATATATATATATATATATATATATATGTATATATACATATATATCTATATACATATATATATATATGTATATATACATATATATACACATTATATATATATATATACATATATATGCATATATATATATATATATACGCATAAAGCATTACTATTTCCCTAGTGATTGCTTGTTATGCTGTTCGGGAAAGACGTCTCATGCTTGGCTTGTGGAAAGGACCCGTGGAGTGTAAAGGAGCCACTGCCGGCCAGCAAAAGACACTCTTACCGGCCTGCAAAGAGTGCCCATCAGCGGGCATCTTTAAGGGAAGCAGTGGCCCTTTTGCACCGCAGCTGCGCTCCTCCAAATGAGCCGTCGGACCCGAACAGGTTTAGTACGTGCCCCTGAACGCATTAACCTCTGCAAACCTGAAACAGGCATTCATCGGCCGGCAGGAGCAGCTCCACAGGTAGTAACAGGGCCCCTTAAAAAGCCCCTATGGGCAAGAAGAACCCTCTCTCTTTCCCTCCCTCCCTCTCTCCCTCTCTCTTCTCTCTCTCTCTCTCTCTCTCTCTCTCTCTCTCTCTCTCTCTCTCTCTCTCTCTCTCTCTCTCTCTCTCGACTTACAGAGGGACCCGCTGGGAGAACGGGTGAAGTGAAGGCTAACAGGCGTTCTTTATAATCTGACAAGAGCACCGCCTACGGAGAAGCAGGCCACTGGCCCCGGTGTGACTGCGTGGAAAAATGTTACCCAAAACGTGGCGACTGGTTGCCAGTGATGTCCATAGAGTGTCGAACCTCTACGAAATCCACTAGCACTACCGCAAACAACTACCGCGTGCAGTCCGAGGCTGTTCCGCTCGCGCCGTCTGGCCGCAGTACCGAGTCGGCTCGTCAGTGGTCCGCAATGACCGGCACGGAAGCACTGACGCCAGGATGCTGCGGAGGGATTTGGCAAAAGGGCGTTCATAATGTGACTGAAGGAACTTACTCTTATACGAGCAAAAAAGCATGCGTGACGTACGATTTTCGGGGTCGGCAAAGATGGGTATATCATTTTGCAGAAAATTTAAAGAAAATGCCTGTATCTCGCCATAGAATCCGAATAGCGTCGACCTGAGGCGTTCCCACGCGCTGATGAGCGCCGGCGCGAAGGTTTGCTGGCGGTGGTGGAAGTCTGCACGGCGACATTGTACTGAGGCACTGCGGCCGACAGAAGGCATCTGTTTACCGTGCCGCGAACTGCCGGCCGTCGGGGGCGACGTTTATCAACGGCGAGTTCCTGAATCGATGACTTGGAAACAGACCCGACAGACGTGCCTCACTTCGGCACAGCGAGACTGAAGCGTCCCGAATCACCAGGTAGAGCCAAGGCGGGCCTGGCGCCAAAACTATGGAGTCTGCCCCGCCCACCCAGCGCAGGAATGTGCCCTCCCCTCCCCTACCCCTCCCGGTGTGCCGGAAGTTTCTCCTGGCCGTTCGGGATAGTAAGAACGTTAAACGGTTCATGCCTGCTCATGTCACGCCTGAGTGTTGGCATTTTTTGACGGGTGTTCTGGGTTTTAATCTGCTGTTCCGATAGATGGCCGGCCCATGGGTTCGTATCGACGGTCTGCGAATCAACAAACGCTGCATTGTTAGCAAACAATTTTCCGAAAATGGTTTTTTTTTAACGCTTCCATATGGACCTCTCCTATCTGTTTGCAGACGAAGTGAGAAACGGCGTTTTGTCTGAGAAAATGAAAGACTTCGCTCAGTGAAGCCAACGGAATGGGTCAGCCATGAACAGGAGCTATAGCAGGTTGTGTTTTTGCAGCCACTGGAACACATGCTGAAAGCATCATGGAACACACGTCGGAGGAAAACGAGAATGTCATAGCGACTACGTTACCCTAGTGGCTTGGAGAGTGCCGCTTTTTGCTTTTTGCTCCTATTTTTGTTTTAGCCCTTACCTGGGACCAGTAGAATGTTGCACTGAATGTGGTGTGATGGTGTGACCTGCAGTCAAGAGGCGTCCTCCACGACTGCCAATGACTAGATCGTCCAATCTTCTGCTGAGCTCCGCTAGCTGAAAACGGCGCGGATCTAGGAAACCATCGGATAATTTGACGTGTTTTAGGAAACCGGGTTCTATTACACGAAGCAATAAAAGCGATGAGGTCACGGATGCGAGAAAATGTGACAACATGTTCGGAATTTCAAGATATGTAAGGTTTGAATATTTACGAAATGCACCCTGCGGCAAATACTCAGACTACGTGAAGAACATTTTGACAGGTAGGGGCATTACACATGAAAATAATGCAGCCAGATTTCGTGATTATTTTTCACATATCTTCAGCCTACGGCACGGATGACTGTGGCACGATTGTCGTGCAAGATGCAGAGAAGCAGTGGAAGAGAGACCAGCGACCTGTGTGTCGATCGTTGAGCTCTCTTGAACAGCAGGGACAGAGGGATCGGTGGGCTATGGGTCGATCGCTGGGCTTTCTTTGATCAGCAGAAAAAGAGCTAAAGAGGGACAGGTGATCTATGCGTCGATCGCTGGGCTCTCTTTGATCAGTAGAAAAGCATTGAAAGAGGGACCGGTGACCTACACGTCGATTGCTGGACTCTCTTCGGTCAGCAGGGCGAGCCGAGAACATCGAAGGTGCACATACAAGGTACATGAGATGGCCGGCAATTCTCGAGATGGCCAAGATCAAGGCCGGAAGGTCTCGATGTGCGCTTGTCAGGTGGTGCGGGCGGTTCTGCACATGTGTAGGTCTGAGGCTTGGAAATCACACGTGCGTCGTGCCGCTCGGCGCTTGCGCGACCCGGCGCGACTCAAAACCGTGCGGCCCGGCCGGAGCTTGTCCACCATGGACTCAGTGCGCATAGATAAGGCTGTAATAATAGTTTTATTCGTCGTAGGAAACTCAGGAGAATGGAGATATGGATGCGAAGATAAGACAGCGGCAATAGCTTTATTCCTCGCAGGAAAACAAACGGAATGGAGATACAGATGCGCTGATATTTAGGCACTATGCGTTTACCGACCGAGTGACAGAAGTAAATTCAAAATTGCCTGCTGATGATCCTTCCCGATTTTTCAGGTTTCTTTGAAACAGGAAGCCACGGGTTTTACAGGTCATCAACATTCAGGAGATTTTTGACCAACCAATAATATATATATATATATATATATATATATATATATATATATATATATATATATAAGCATTCAATGGATGACTTGAATAAAGCGTGATGCTTGATGCCTATTTGCTTGCATTCGTTCGCCTACACACGTATGTTCGCGCATTCTAATTCTTAGATAGGCACTGTATTGTGGTAATGGTTGGCAATCGCTCTTTGTTTAATCCCCTGAATGTTGGTGTCCTGTGAAAACTGTGACTTGCTATTTCAACACAAAAACAAACTGAAAATCGAGTAGGATCATCGGCAGGTAATTTTGAATTCACTTCTGCTATTGTTTCGATAAGGGCATGTTGCCGAAATATCCCGAAACTATACTACCATTCTCCTGGTTTTTCCCCGAGGAATAAGGGTAATACTACCGTCTTATCTTTGATGTGCTTCTTAAATCTGAAAAGGTCGCTGACGTAAAATGGCCCTGATCAACCTTTTGTTTATTTAGGAGCACTTTACCTAACGTAATTATTGACGCTGAGATAGCAGGGGGGTCAAATTGCCTCCACCGGAGCGTGTGGCATTGAACTGGCCACCCAAGCGCGTGTTAATGTAAAACAAAATAGAAATGCTCGTCTACGCACCGTTTAAGGCCATGGGACCCAACCTCTTCCAAAACGCGCTCAGGCAAATGCACTGCATTTGGGAACGCGTTTCCCCCATTCGTTTCAAAGAGCATGCATTTGAGCCTGCTGTACTACTGGGGCACACTGCTCCAAGCTGCTGTGCCTCCGCACGGAAAGCGATCCTCTCAGCATTCAGTTCAGACGTGTGGCAAACTAAGCTCCCGTCATGCCAATGTCATGTACGATGCAGGGTAATGGCAACAGCTTTACTATTTAAGATGGTTCGTTGGTGAACATGCAATTGCACTTCTGTAAGCATGTTCGTGCTCAACTATATCACCCACGCTCAGCCAGCTTTGCTTCTTCCGAAGTCGCAACGGCACTGGCAATACCGTAGCACGTTGGAAGGTTCACTTTCACTGGCCGAAAAATGCATTCAAACATAGCACCCATGCAGCGCAGGCTACGGTTACAACAGTGATGCCTTAGAACACCTTCGGCAGCACTGGTGATCGCAGTGGTTGACGGTTGACGGTTGAGGCTCTTTGGAATTAGATGACGATGATGCAATAGCATACCTGAAATCTCTGTGAACTTCTGTACAGTTCTATGATGCGATGTCCAATTTGGGATGTTTAAAAAAGAAAGATAACACCACGTTCATTGTCAGGCGTAGAATGACGTCATAAACTAAACAGCTGGTGCTAGTAATTTTGCCATGGTTCAGTGGACCCTCTAAACCCAAAGTACTAAGAGGCTTTGCCGGATTTGTTGTGGTTTCTACAGAGATAGCTAAGAAAGATTTCGTGACCGTGACTGTAGCTCAAAATGGCATCAAAATTGTGTATTGCCATGGCGGAACCACATTCGTGTAGAAATGTTCAACTGCCACTTATAATCGTACATGAAAAAATTCGACGAGAGTTATGAACATGCGCGTTCGCAAGTCTTAGAAACGAAGAAGCCCTACGCCCGGTGTTGTGGTGTACGGGGGCAGCACGGCGTCGGCCTCCGGTTAGCATAAGGCGGCGGTCAACGGGAGGACAAAGGCGATGACGCGTCTGAGATGCTACCTTTGAACATTTTAGGACATAAATTATTACGTTTTGGAGACAGTGCGGCCAGTGTTCCACATGCACGACCTTAGGATTAATAGGGGTTAACAATAACAAATATGGATTGTACCGGATTCGAATTGCTTTCCTCTCAAAGCATTAGAGAGCTACAGGCTCCCCAGCTGAATCGGAAAATATGTTCCTGCTCCAAAATACGCTCCTGTTGTTTTCTTGTTCTTTCTCGGCGGAAGATGTTGTCGTCGGCCATCACTAGCATTTTGTTTGGCTTCGATGGTCGAAACCAGGTTTCGGTATTCGACGTGGGGTCGACGTCATGCAGCTTTAGACGCTGTTGGTTGCGCATGGCTCTAGGAAAGAAATTAAGTTGATGTGCGCGACAATTTAAGGCTGCCACGGAAGCGCCCGGTAGGAAGTGGCACGAGAAACTTCAGTTGCAGCCCAGCGTTTGCGATAGGTATGTTCGAAGCGCCAAGCGTTCGTGCTTTGCTGGTCACTGTCGGACGATTTTCGCTATTGATTTAGTTGCGTGGTGTGGATCGTCAGGTTTTCGTAACTATTTCACTGAATTTTCACGTCAAAAAGGAGTTTGCACATTTCAAGAGTTCTTCCGAACGTTGCGATTAGTAAATTAGTCACATTTTTGGATGTTCTTACGGGACCGTTTTGTTTTAACCCTCCAATAACGCGCTGTGACAGCATATCGTGGCAAATGCAGTTTGTTGAAGGATATAGAGCTTGAAACATTGCTGAATAATGTCAAAACACTCGGACAATAACACGAACCTAGACCATAATTATCAATACATGTAAATCGTACATTAAAAGCATGTCATTGCGGCAAAAACAGATAACGTTCCAATAAACAAGGTACGAACGCGAAGCTATAGAAGTTTCCTAGCATTGTCAGCAGCACCCTTTTATCTCCGAAACAATAATTAGAAACCTTTCGAAAATATATGATTGTTAGCTCTTATTTTTAAAGTTCTGCATCTACATACTTAGGCACCACAAGGTTGTGGGGGCAAAACTCACCGTTGAGGGCCAAATTGGACAGATGCTCGGGGCAGATGCCCAAACGAATGCAAAGCGACACCCGTTTATGCGCCGAGATTTCACCACGCTACAGAGGAAATCTGACTGAAGGGAGTGCTCCACATTTATATGAGGTTTTAAATTGAGACGGCCATCTTGATGACCTTTCAATGCTGTTCGCAATCCTGCCCTTCTTAAGTCCTAAGCCCCTATAGTTTCTGAGCTGTACGCGCGCAAAAATGGGGAAATATTTACCGGAGAGAGTCTGTCAAGTCTGCTTTTCCAAAGACATGCGGCGATCAAAGCCCCAAAAATACATTCGTCAATGCGTTCATATCTGGCGTTCGTGAGCGTGATTTCCAGGTATAACGGTCGTCAATAGGCTCTCCATCAATGCTGTGCAGGGCAAGATGACGTCATCACAACACAACGCATTGAGGAGCATATTTACTGAACAGATAACTGTGCTATCTAGAGCAGTTTCTCACTTAAAAATTATGCCAATCGTTATAAGTGAGCATGTTTCACCACATCTGATGCTTGCTTCGATATCTTCAAATGTGAGGAATAAACAAACTCGAGCAATTTCCGCCACACATCGGGGAGGCAAACCAAATATGCTTTCCAAAATGAATGCCTTGATCAGATCATGGTCGGTCGCAGTATGTTTTGTACCTCATAAGCAATCTTCAATGCTTAGTTTTGGGAATGGAAACCGAATTCCTACAGCTTGGCTTGTCATGGGTTAAGCAGCCTTAACCTAGACTTTTGAGACATTGCAACATGTGTCTGACGGGACGCGTGTCACAACGTCGCCTTTGTGGTCACTAGATCCGAGGGGCTCAAATTAATGCGCATATCGGCGCCATTCGTCCGGCTGTTTTGCTATTCCAAGGCATCGGGTCAGGCAATTTCATGCACACCATATGATAAGGAACGTCATTGTTCACGTGATGCACACGTTATCTGTCGGAAAATAGCCCGGATTATCGATAATCGTGCACATTCATATCGTGATATCTATATGTCACATGGCCTCCAGCATCACAATAACAGCGGTCTTGTAACTTCGTAGACAGGAATCTTGCTGTCTTTTGAACAAACACGCATTTGTCGGTGGTGCTCTGAAGACCCAGCGCCTGTGTGCTGCTGGCCGGTAGGTTCGGCTGGAGAAAAGTGATGCTGATGTACGAGACGGACGCCTACGACACCGTCTCCGGAGATCAGTCCTGCTTCTTGGCGATGTCCAGCCTGGTAAACTTCTTCAAGGCGAAAAACGTCACCTACGGTTACTTCAACCTGGAGAAGAACCGTCACATATCGCTCCGCAACAACCTGCGGTCCGAAATCGGACTCGACTACGCAGGTAAGACCGACCGGCGAGAGCGCAGCTGCCGGCTTGGATACTGGGCGTCCGGGATAGCACCGGACTGCTGGCTTGGATACTAGGCGGCCGGATAACACCGGACTGCCGGCTTGGCTGCCGGGCGGCCGGGATAGCGCCGGACTGCCGGTTTGGATACTGGGCGGCCGGGATAACACCGGACTGCCGGCTTGGCTGCCGGGCGGCCGAAATAACACACGACTGCTGGCCTGGCTGCTGGGCGGCCGGAATAGCATCCGTCTGGCGGCTTGGCTGTCGGGCGGCCGGAATAACGCCTATCGGCTAGCTTGCCCGCCGGGCGGCCCTAATACCACCTGTCTGGCGGCTTGGCTGCTGGGTGGCCAGAATAACATCCGTCTGGTGACTTGGCTGCTGGGCGGCCGTAATAACACCCGACTACTGGCTTGCCTGCCGGGCGGCTGGGAAGGCCAGCCAGTGGCGGCTTTCGTTCGGCTGTTGAAGAGCCACTCAACGACATCGGTTCTGGTGACGCGAAGAGGTTCTGTAGGGGGCTGGAAGACAGCTTTTTCAAAGAGTAACTACCCCTCGTTTTCTTTTCAAGGCTACAGTTTTGGGTGTGCTGACCGAGCTGCAACCGAGAGGCGACTTATCTTTATTGGACTGCAATATATTGGCGTTGCCCTCAGATAGCGGGTCCGCATGTTTCACTGTGTGGAGTGACCCTCTGACAGCAAATGGACTGACGCCATTTGCCTCAAGGAAGCCTGGATGACGTACTTCGCGCTGCAGATATGCGGGCTTGAAGTGGTTCTCGACGGGCTCTCGGAGAGACGAGGCCCCGTGAAGTGCTCTGCTCATAACGCCGATAACAGGCTTCGCTCATGATCGGGGACTGATAACACGGGAGTCAGGTGGCGCGCCATATTCGGTGGCCGTGGCGCCGGAAACGCCTCTCTGGTGGTGCTTCCAGTGGCCGCGACACTAAAGACATCGCCGCGGTTCGTCCTATGCGACCGATATATCCGGCCTTGCCCTGCCTCGATAATGCTGGCCCGCTGACAATAGGTGTCTAGTCACGCGACTTATTTGTGCAAATGCAAATGGAACCCTTCCACCGGCATAATGTAGCAGTGAGCTCTGCAGGCAACAGAAAAAAAACGAAAGAAAGTGGAAAACGAAACAAGTAGCTAACAGAAACGGAACAATTTTAGCGCCAGCTTACTGTGCGATGGTAATTTTAGGGACATAGTTTAGCAGTTAAGATGCATAATTATTCAAATGACACTCGGCATCAGTGATGGATTTCTTCTCAGATCGCTCTCCGCTTCAGAGGAGAAGGTTTTTTGTGTTATGCAGCTGAGCACTTTCACGAGTTGGAAAGCTCAGGAGATGGCGCGTTGAACGTTAGAGTGGAACGATCTGCCGCGTGGATTAAACCGAACCAGAAAATTTAAGCGACATAAGGATTGAGACGTGACCGGGTTTCAGAATTTGCCAGGCCTCAGGGATCTAAATGATAAAAAGCCAACTTCGAAAAGGCGCTATCTGTATTTACAAGCCCCCTGCAGCAGCTTCAGGGAATGGGGTTAAATCCTATAAGGGCAGAGACTTCACCTTATCTATCTTTCGAGGGCCTGAGTCGCCCCCTTTAACTCTGATTTCAGGCCTCTGAGTGCTCCTTTGAGTCCCCTCGATATATATGAACAAACAGGGAACGCAGAGTCAAAGAAAGGTAAAGATATCCTACTATTGGTACCCTAGGTACCTGGGTCCGACACCCACAGCATCATTTTGTTTTGTTTCAAGCACCATTCTCTGGGTCCCTGTGTTTTTCATGTCAATTCCTGCAGATACAAGGCCAGCCTACGAATGTTCGAGATAAGGCTTTCCCATGATAGGACCTGAATTGTGAAAAAGAGCAATTCACTGCGATATGCGGCAGTTTTAAAGTTACAGGGAGGCGTAATGAACGTGATCTCATGCTGGCTCAACGGTCGGCAGCGGATGTTTCGCGGTGTGCGGTGTCTCCCCGTCCGGCAGGGGTAGCTCTTCTTCCCGATCCATGTCGTACAGTCGCCACAGGGCCGTCCAGAAGGGTAGGAGAGGTAGCCATGGAGTGCTCTGAGGTGGCGTGGACAGCGTAGTCGTTCTCGCCCTCAAAGAGACGTCGGCTGCAGTCGCGGTGTGGCGACTGCGCGATCACTGATGGCTGACATTGTTGTTGACCATAGTTTACCGTTGAATGGTCGCTTCAAATGCCATAACAGTTTTAAGTGTGCGTGAATGCACTTGTCATTGTTGAATAAAACGTGGATGAACATTTTCGGGCCCACCATGTATACCCGGCAGCTCTGCGTTTATTTGACCTTTGTACCACTTCTTTGCAAACCTTATGTATTGTTGAACCAAAACTTGTGGCACAATCGGGAGAACTCGCTCAATGTTCTATGCATCTGTTGTCAAGGAAAAGAAGAGATGCTTCAGCACATCTACGTTCAACTGGCTGGAGACCAAGTGACACATACACCGCTCTCCACGTTTGTGGTATAAGGGCTGCTTTCTCAGTAGCCGTGGGATGTGCGGAATTGTAATGCAGCATGATGGTGGTTGTATGAGTGTTTTTACATTTGGTCTGAATCTTTGGCTTGGATGTATTTCTGAACTGAGCTTGTTTGTTCTTAAGAAGTATAGGTATGTCCCGGTGGCTCAGTTGGTTAGAGCGCCTGCCTTCCGACGCACCCACCCGTGGTTGTATGGGATCAAGTCGCTTTAGGCGCTCGCTATTTGCCCTTGACAAGTATGCCTGCGGCCGGTGGCAGCGGCTGCGCTGAAGGTCAGTTGACGTCAGAGGGCAAGACGGACCGTGCCGAGCATTGCGGCACTTCAAACCTTTGACACTAAATTCTGCCGTTGCCTGGAATTGCGGAATCAGATCTTAGGGATTAGGGCTCACACAACCTGCACTGCTTGGTGTGATGTCTGATGCCAGAAATTCATGCATTCAAAGGATTCGGATCAAATCTTTAAAAGCAGAAATCACAGCCAATGCGTTACAAAGTGTTGCAGTCGGCTTTTGGCGATAATGACTAGTTCATAGTTAAGCACCTGCGCCAAGCTCAATTCCTATTTTCAAGCAGTGTGTCTCGCTAGAAACATATGTGGGGCCGATCAATAGCCTGGCGAAACATTCTAGATCCTAGAAAAATCCCAGATCTCAGAAGATGTTTCGAAAACATTTTAATCCATCTAGTCGCTTCATATCAATCATATCAATTAACTCGAGATCATTCGAGATAAAAGCAAAAACAATATTTCAGACCTCAGAGGGTTCCTTGACAACGCTTCAAAAAGATCATATATCCTAGAATATCCCTAAGATAAGCTCTCAAAAAGATCCAAGTTCTGGAAAAAGACCCTCGGCATTTGTAACATGTCAAAGCTCAAAACATATTTCAATCAGGTCAACAAAAACACAAGTTTTAGGGCATTAGAATGTTTTAAGATCTCAGAAGATCCTTCAACAGCTATTTGAAATAACAAGTTGTAGGTTATAGAAATATAGAGATTTTGATAGGAATGCTGGCAAAATAATACCGGAAGAGAGTTCCTGTATAATATGTGTATTATATTCTTGATTCGTGAAAGTTTATGAAATATGCGCACGCAGACCAGGTTGTGAAGCTCCATGGTCCAGACAGCACAAAATGCGTAAAGATTAGACAAGTCTAGAACCCCGTTAATGCACCAATAATGATAGGGAGGGCAAACATAAGAGCAGGGAAGATACTGGGACAAAATAAGTCGAAGCCAATAGAGAAACAAGGTTAAAGTATGCACATCCTTCCTCATCTAAGTGAGGCATTGAGTTCCAGTAACTTTTACGTCATGACATTGGGACTAAAATTGGGCCAAAAACATGTGTCCGAGCCGATTGGAGACACTGCGGGGCGATATCCTGCCACTGCTCTTCACTCGGGGGGGGGGGGGGGGGAGGATGATGCTGCTCACTACTAACAAGGCCACAGAAAGGCATATCACTACCGATATGTTTAGCATCACAAAAGTGAGCTGGAACATATCACAACTGATAGCGTACTGTGCGCGTCCGCCGACTGTTGTTCCCTATCCCGACCGAACCATGGACGGCGGTACGATCCGAGGCTGTCCCTAGACGGCCCCCCCCCCCCCTCCCGCAGGGCGGCCCGCGTGCCACGACAATCTCTTCCGCTTCCTTGTAACTGGGGAATGGGGGAGGGGAAGGGGAAAGGGCAGGGGCATGCAACCTCCCGGCCCGGTACTACGTCTCGCGGCGACAGGTATGAAATCATGATTAATGATGGGAGGGGGCATATGTCACGCGGTTTCGGCGCTGGACCAGCGCGTGGCTGTGGACTTGTGAGGACGGAGAGCGCAAATTTGATAGTAATCCATTACGTGATCATGTGTGAATGACTGCATGACAGGTGATGGCCTGCGTTTTGATTGTTTGGCGCTGAAGCGAGACCAGAGGTGATTTGATCGGACGGCGACGGGGCACTCGCGCCCAGCGTGGGTGGAAATGGCGAGCGGGGCCGGTGACTCGCGCCTCATCGCGGCGGCTCGTCCATTAGCCTTCGCCGAGGCTATCTTAGTGTAATTGTTAGAGTTAGCCATGAGGATCCAGCTTGTTTTATTCGGCCCTAAACTTTCCCGCTTCGCGGTCGGGCTCAGCGTAAGGCCGCATCCGCATGCTGATGAGTTTTCCAATGGCTCAAACGTTAGTGTACTTGTCAGCTCGTCGGCTTGTCTGCTTTTAAATTTATTTATTTTTCACAATGATTCGGGAGGGAAAGGGGGAGGGGTCATACCTGTGCGTGAGCCAAGAATGAGTGGGGTGACGTGGGCGCCAGCGGATGCGTGTGCTTCAAATGAATGGGGTAGGACGCCGAATGCATGAAGTCTGCGTGGATTAGTTAAGAACGATGCAGAGTGAGGCTCCCAAGATTGACATCCAGCGGGCCCTGGCCAATGCAATCCGCCGTTTGCTTCAGATCCCTGTCAATTGGGGCGTACAGGTTCAAGGCAATTAATTTCGCTCAATGCATCTAGCTCCGTTTTTACTCCAGTTGAATATTCATAATACTCAAATCATCAGCTAAACGAGGGAAGTGGGGTATGGTGGTAACGGGTGCGTAACCATTTACGGGGAGACAGCAGCTCATGGTGCCTGACCGGACCTACCACGCCGCCAGTACCTCATTCACCCGCTCCATCCCAGTCCTGCGGCCCACATGCGCATGTTGATGTCGGGTATACCGGAGTCTATGCGTGCTGAGTCGTGCACTTAACGTCATCTGGCTCGGTGGCTGACCAATGAAATCCTCATTATGATTTCGCTCTTGTTAGGAGACGTGATAGCGGCAGCCGGCGGAGCCGAACATCCAGCGGCAGCCGGGCAGCTGCGCGGAGCATGCATCCGACCAAATATCCCCCACAGATGCATCTAATGAGCGCTTGAGCTCAACTCGCTTGAACTCTAATGAGCTCAGCTATGCGCTTGAGCTCATGAGCTCTGAGCACTTGAGCTCTAATGGGCTCAACCCCTGACATCCTAAACTCATGGCATATGCTGGCTTTTGCGTATCGTTTTTGCAAAACATTTCCGCAGCGTATGCGCCGCAATGTGGTACTTACCTCACATTGGGCCCGTGCTGAGAGCAAAGCTGCCAGATTACTGCATTTGAGGAAACTCAGCAAAAAGGGAATGCCAGATGAATTGGAAACGTGCCACAGCCTCCCGTACAATTGAGCTTCTAACGATTTTGGGAAACCCATCATCACCAACGACTAAACAGTGATGTGGAAGCACCACGCGATTCGTCAGTGTCAGCAGGTTTTTGTCGGAGGCCAGCGGTCTAACGATATCTAGTCTGGTTTAGCGTGCTAGTGGGACTGTGCTACCGGCTTCGGGCACCTCAGTCATTGCTTGGCGGACGGCGATATACTTTGGTCGGAACTGAAATATCCTTACTAACTTTCGCCCTGATTTGCCAGGATGCTGAACTCGAACGGTGCGCAACATGAGGCGAAAACAAAATTTTTCATTGAACAGGAATCAAATACATTGGACTCAAAATGATGTGCAAGCATGTCGAAGTGTCAAATAGAGTCTCTATGCGATAACTGATAGTGCAATCACTCTAAAATGTAAAGTGGGTATTGCCATCGAATTCAGGAAACGCTTTACTCCTTGGATCCTTTTTATGGTATGCCCTAAAAATAAAAAAGCGTGGCCATAAATTGCCACTAACGCGGTTGTACATCACATGAGTAATCATTTTTGCACGTTCTCAGGCCCTTGAAGACGAAAACTTGCAACAGAAGTATACGAGATTGACTGCTCACTTGAAACGGTCTAGACAGAAACATACTACAGATTTTAACGCCACAGAAGAACATTACATCTTTTAATCATTTCAGCAAAAGGAAGAAACGTCGTAACTCTGGTTGATAGGCAGGATCCCCACGGCAATTAGAGATGGGTGGATCCGAACTGACACTGGGGTAGCTATAAATCTCCATCAGTGGTGCAAACCACTGAACCGCGCTGGCCAGTCATCTACCAGTCATTTACCCTGCCGCGGCTGCATGCCAAACGCTCGAGATAATGAAGCAACGGTCCAGGAACGCTGCCTCTGCTGGTAAGCCATGTGTGATCATAGGTGACTTTAAAGGTAGTCTCCACCTTTGGGGCATGTTTCAAGAACAACTCTATCGAAGCCTCAGGGCTGGTGCCGTCTAATAATGGCACTGGATAGTGCCACTTCAGCACGGTCAAGACGTTATAGGAGTCATACGCCGTACATCCGTCGCACCTCTACGCTTGTGACTGACCCAACGGGCAAGGTCCTGTTACCGAGAAGCGTGCTGGTTGAAGTTTGAACCGGTGCGTCATATTAATCATGTGATGCTCCAATTGTCAAAGCCAAATTGCGCGTCAAATAGAGCCACGGTGGTATCAAAGGAGTGCGGGTGAAATCAAAGCCATAGTATGACGTTTCGTTGAATTCGCAGGAGAATAACTTCATATTTGCGCGTTCGTCCTTTTGTCTAAGTAGGATGCTTCATGCTTTCTTAGCATCCATTGCAGAAACATTCTGACAAATTAGTGTGTTGCAAACATTAAAAAACACACACGTTGAAAAACAACGCAACTGAAATGCATTACATTCATAGCGATGACCAGGGAGTCAAATGAGGTTCCTGACACAGTGTCAGCTGCTGCAAATGTAAATTCTGAAAGATTTCGAGAAAACTGACAGTCCTGGTCAAATCGTACCCGTGCAAACTAACAAGTGAAGAGTGCCGAAAGGTGAGATGTTCCCTTTGACATCAACATGCTAAGCCAAGGCAGCTCTGAACCACGGGATAGACAGCTCTTTATTAGTGATTCAAACCTGAAGGAGCTCGCAGACTCGCAGACATCGATGGTTGGAGGAAGGGCCCGGTCTTTCCCTGTTAGGTGTGGTAGAACGCCGAAGCCCTGTCAATAGGACCTTGGTTCGAATCTTAACCCTCACCTCGATTCTCTTTTTTCATAACGCGAGCTGATGGGGGGGGGGGGGGGGCAGTCGATGTGTCCCCCTGGCGTTTCCAAGCTCAGTAAGAGAAAACTGTGCGGAAGGCACCAATGGGTTGGTCTCAACATGATCTCGCGAGCGGTGACGTGAGTTTGCTATGATATGATGGGGTCGATTTGACCTGGCATAATGGGGTCAATAGATTACCCCATTATGCCAGGTCAAAAAGGTCAAAGTTTAACGAGAATGCACCTCTCAGCTTTTCAACCTCATACCAACTAGACCGTGCCTTGGAGCGACCCAACACTTATACGGGCGTGTCACTTGTTTACTTCTGAGTACCATGGTGCGTAGTCTAATGTGTTTTTAGCATGCTTTGCTAATACATGGCCTTGTTAATTTAGTACTGTTGACCTATCGTAAACTTACCGCGGCATCGTCGGTTGCCGCGTGCCTCTCGCGCCGGTCGTGGATCCCGTGTAGTGTTCATCAAAAAGCACCGCTTCTCCGGATCCAGAAAGGCTATGAATCCGTTTCTGTGTAAAAACACGTGCAACGAATGCTTAATAGATAACTGAAAATTTGCGCGTAGTCGCATATGCCAGAGAAGCATTTTGAAAAAACCTTAGAGAGATATATCGACCCACCCCAGCGCTATGAGGACGAGGGTTAGCAATGTCGTCCTTGAACTAGACTACCAATCTGCCGTTAGACCTATCGTTGTATGACACTCGTAGATAGCTCATAAAAAGCTATTGCGATTGCTGGCGGGGAGCTATGACTTGAGAGGTGCGTCGCGGCCAAACGAGAGGTCTCTCGGTCAAACAGCGCTCTACCTTAGCATCATTGTACGGTCGCTTGGAGCAGGCTGTTTGCGGTCATTGTGTGGGCACTCAGCCGCAGAGGTTCGTCACCTGCGGTGCGCGAGCGGTGACGATGGCAACCGGTTGAACAAGCTCGATACGGTCTGATCGTTTCAGCACCGTCCCTAGTAACGCGAAACTTCGATCTTTTGTCGCCGATTTTCGCCGTCGCACCCCATCATCCAACAGGTGGCGTAGATGAATTCGCCTGGGTCGAGAATGTTCACCACGTGGGCGGATTTTATGAATGATCGGGATGGCGTTTCCATCCTCGCACACACGCGGGGATGCGTGCTCATGTATGGGGCAGGCCTGCTCTGTCCGCTTACGACGGTCAGAAATATTCATGGGACATGCTAGATGTATGCTTATGATATGTATATGACCTCAAAGCTCATCTCGCCCAAACAGCGACACCCAATAGTAGGAGGTAATTTACCAGTCACAAATCTGAACAGAGCGTGGTCTGTCTTTGCGCACCTCCTCCGAATCAACCACAAAGTCATCCCGGATGGTGCCAGGTTCCAAAGTTGTATCACTGGGCGTGTCCAAACTAATACGCAGAAAGTCACTTAATATCAGCGCCCTAACTGGACTGGTTTCATGAGGTCAGAAAAACCGGAGGGGCCGAATACTCCCCCGAATGAAAAGCACCACACGACCACCTGGCTTGCTGATCTGGCATACATGACCATCCGACTGGCTGGTCTGGCATACATGACCATCCGGCTGGCTAATGTGGTCATACATGACCATGTGGTTGGCTGATCCGGCCATAGACGACCATCCAAGGTGGTTGATCTGGCATACATGGCTATCCAAGGTGGCTGATCTGGCATACATTACTATCCAAGGTGACTGGTCAGGTCATACACAACCATCCAGCTGGCTGATCTGACCATACGTGACCATCCAAGGCGGCTGATCCGGTCATACATGGCCATCCAAGGTGGCTGATCCGGCATACATGACCATCCGGCTGGCTGATCCGGGCGTACATGACAATCAAGGGTGGCTGATCTGACCATGCATGATCATCTGGCTAGCTGATCCGGCCGTACATGGCAATCAAGGGTGACTGATCTGACCATGCATGATCATCTGGCTAGCTGATCCGGTCATACATGGCAATCAAGGGTGGCTGATCTGACCATGCATGATCATCTGGCTAGCTGATCCGGCCGTACATGGCAATCAAGGGTGGCTGATCTGACCATGCATGATCATCTGGCTAGCTGATCCGGCCGTACATGGCAATCACAGGTGGCTGATCTGACCATGCATGATCATCTGGCTGGCTGATCCGGCCGTACATGGCAATCAAAGGTGGCTGATCTGACCATGCATGATCATCTGGCTGGCTGATCCGGCCGTACATGGCTATCAAATGTGGCTGATCTGACCATGCATGATCATCTGGCTAGCTGATCGGGCCGTACATGGCAATCAAGGGTGGCTGATCTGACCATGCATGATCATCTGGCTAGCTGATCCGGCCGTACATGACCGTCCGAGATGTTTGACCTGGCCATGCATGCTCATTCTGGCGATTCTATGACCTCATAATTAAGGACAGGAAGAGGCTGGGCGCTATGTGTCCCGCGAGAGGGATGACAACGAAGTCCGACATGTAGGCTGCTATGTGGCTGTTGTGTGAACGACTGTAGCACTGAAGCGATCATGACGGTACGAGAAGGTGACATGTCTGACGTTCAAGTGTTGAGTGATCGCGGGCTGTAGACGGGTCGGACAACTTCCAAAGCCGGTGTGGCAGAGAACGGTATACGTCTTGCCGTAATTCGTGTAGTCCTCGACCCTTGGTCACGGATCAGGAGGAGCCAGACAGCGGCAGTGCTATTCTCACGCTGATAAATGGTTGATGGGCAGCGCGACTCGAAGGCATGGCTTCGTTCTTTTTTGGACTAGGAGGCGGTCGACCCGCCTCGTCTGTCCCTCCCTCGACCTTAGGTGTGACGGCATGAGGAGACGAAGGTCACTGTATGGCAGAGACGAGGTCGGACGCCCCATGTGCAGGGTTGTGCTCGGCGGTAGCTGGATCCCTCCGCTGGTGTGCGACGCCTCGGGAGAGATCAGGACATCGATCGTTCTCTTCCGATGTCGTGTACGCAAGACCTTATATGTAACCCCTGGTGGTGCCATGTACGGTGCGGTGCGGTGATGTGCGGTGCGGTGATGTGCGGCGCGGATGCAGATCGACGCGGTGCCATCGACGCTTATCGGACGGACGACAAGGAACTCAGCCGTCGGAAAGGCTGGTCGGGCCGAGTCTCCAGAGCGCGCCGGCCGTAGGGACCGTAAGGCGTAAGCGCACGTCACACCGGACCCTCGCTGTCTGCCTATGGGCTCCACGATGCCATCAAGTGTGCTGTCCACCTGCAGGCCCTTGAGGGACGCGTTGTGCGGCGGTGCCTTCAGTGCCCACTCCGGCATGCGGGGGGCGATGGGGCGGAAGCGCCGGAGGCGACGTCTCCGTACTGGATGGGGTGCTGTCGATGGCGGTGTGTGTGGCAGTAAGAAGCTTCGAGTGGTGGGCGTGGCAGAGGAAGCGATGGACCGCCACATCGTGGAGACGCATGGGAGTCGTTCAAATGGGGAGCCGTCACCCTAGAGGTCAGGCGGGGGAGCGATATGCCTTTCAGCTTTTGCTGCACCAGGATGGCGGCCCAGTGGCCGCGTCGGGTGTCAAGCTGAAAACGAATTAAAATGATATGTCTTATAAAGGCACATACGTGGCTTCGTTGAATGTTTTTAAATGTGCTGAATGGAATTTAATTTAGCTCAACGAGGACTCGCGTAGACTTGCCAATTATAACGCCAAGGCGCTGGATAAGGGAAAGGGGGAGGGGGTCCTACCCTTGTGCGAGCCAAGGATGAGTGGGGTGACGTGGGCACCAGCGGACGTGTATGCTCGGAATGAGTGGGATGGGACGCCGAATGCATGAAGCCTATGTGGATTAATTAAAGGGGCTCTCATGTTCGTTATGCAGCGGGTCTTTGCAAATGTAATCCATCAATTGCGTGAGATCCCTTCCAATTTGGCCGTGTCGTGGAATTCAGGACGATTAGTTTTGTTTATTGAACTCGTCCCGTTTTTGCCTCGTTTAGATATTATCGCCAACCATAAGTTGGATGCTGGATACCATGGTTGAGGCCGGACAACCATGTACGGGGAGATAGCCGTTAATGGTGCCTGACCGAACCTACCGTCCCACCAATACGCCAATCACCCGCTTCACCATAGCTCTGTGGCTGAGGCGTGTGTGTTGATGACGGATGTACTAGAGTGATAACGCGCTTTGTCGTGCGCCAACACCAAGGGTTCCTTAGTATAAATTTGTTTTTGTGAGGAGGCGTGACCGCGGCAGCCAGCGGTGGAGAACACCAACGGCAGCCGGCCAGCAGCGCATCGCACGCGCCCCAGTACACATCCCCCACTCCCACCCCACCCACAAAGGTACCGCTGAAGGCGCATCCTTCAGCATCAGCTCCAGCAGCCTAATCATGCTCGTGTCCTCCTTGCTCGTCTGCTCGGCTGCTAGCCGACATCCATGCGCCATCTACGGTTAACACCAGCGCTCTTCTGCACCTGCACGTCAGCTGTGGCGCAGCATCCTTATACTGTTACCGAATAGTGCCATATCAGTTATGGGTCGTTCTCATGTGGTAGGATTTGGTCTAAAAAGTGTTTACGGACGTTTGTCTTCTGCTATGGCTGCGGCTTGGCTTTTTGCCATCGAAACAGCTTTCTCGGTGACATTCTTCATCATCTTAAGTCAGCATGCTCACTTCCAGTGCATGTCTCTGGAATGGCTTGCATTTACTGTTTTGACTGATGGCCAAGTTAGATTTCCGTTCCTCTATTTTTCATCTCACGCTCTTGCACCTTCGAACTTCCATCATGCACCGTGGGTTGGCTTCATAGTGCACAGTCGGAATAATTGGTCTTGAGTGCTCTGGAAGCCCTTTGTTGTCACTTTCTTGTTCTTGCGGAGATTTCAGCGACTTCGACCAAAGTCCTCTAATTTCCGTTGTTCAACTCTACATCACCCTTCATCACCTGTTTGCACTCGCCCACCCGACGCGAACTGAAACCCGTAGTCAGTCACCAGCTCAGGACCCTCAACAGGACTCATGGTAATGATAACTGGAGTGTTCCGTCTTCCGCAGTTTGTCCGCGTAATATGCCTCCAGGGACATAGCTCTGCTCGGACTATATCCTTCCTCAGTGGTCTCGATGACGGTTTGCTTGGAGAGCTTCTAGGAAGGTCTTATGCTCTGGTCCAATTAAGTCAGTCTGCCGACGTCCAATTTTACAAAAGATCGCTCTAATGAGTGTGCTATTGTGTTTGCTTGTCTCCTATGAAAGCTGGAATTCACCCATATTGCCGTTCAACATTATGATACATCCGTACATGTATTACCTAAGCTGTTAGTATGTCCTTTAAACCTTAAATATAAACATATTGTTAGCTGCCCAAAAGATCTGTAGCTTCCAATGTCATTCTCCTTTTTTGTAGATGCCTGCTTCGGTTTTCTTCTCCGTTTAGATAGCTTTTCTTCTGTTTAGATATTCTACGGCCTGTGTACAAATACAATTCGGAGGATGATACCGTGCTCGATGTACCGCTGCCGTCTCTGAGCTGAACAGGGTGGATCCCAGTCGCTGGAGACTTTTCTCGACAAACTATCTCAGGATAAACCTGGCAGCTCTAATTGACTGGGATTCAACGACAATGGTGTCCAATTCCATTGGACAATGGTGTCCAAAAAAAAGTCCAATTCAGATGATGATTTATGCCTCTGAATGCGAAGGCACGCAGTGTGCATTAATGATGGATTATAGTTACCGCTGTATAACCTCTTTAGGGGCAGTTTGGAAACCAAAACAAACGATACAACGGAGTTATATGGAACAAAGCAATACTGCACTGCGCTTCCCCGTGAATGTGGGAGGGCGGCGAGAAAGTTTTCTTATTTTCTTGCATTCCCCGTATGCAAAGTATTCCTACATCAAACATTTTGGGAGCTCAGCTTCAGACCCTATTACCACCATCAATGGTTCCCGCTAAGCCTTCCACCATTTGCTCAGAGGATTCCTATTCGGCAGCCACCTATCAGTCTGCTCCAAGGCGCTGAGGGGCTAGCCACCTGGTTCGTGACATCAATATCGTATTCAACGTGTTGGATACAAATCGGCATCTGGCGTTGGAACAAGGCGGAAGGAGCAGAACGGCACACACCTCGTCAGTTTGATATTCGAACGTTGTGACTCCGTTTGCGGAAGCACTGGGAGCCGATGAACGACTCGTCGAGTCTTGCTGCGTGCGTGCGTGCTTAAGTCTTTCCATACTTGACCTTGTGCACCACAATGAAATATGCCAGGGAAAAACACGCGCATATACGCATACAGAGCGAGAGAGAGGCACACGTAAACGCACGCGGAGAAAGCAACATCACATCCGACATCAGAGGTCGTCCTATAGGCTTCTGAATGAGCCCAGTTCCAACGAAAGCTGCCCAGTTGTGCTATCCTGTATGATATAGACCAATGTATCTCCCAATGCCAGACATGATGCGCTTTACGTTTCATTGCAAGTAACACAGTTTCCTTATATTTTGCAGCGATTATGACAACAGCATCAGCAAACAAGCCCGTAGATGGCACTCGCCATTGAAGAAGAAGCCATCGTGTGTCTGTGTCGCTGCATGTCGTCCTATCGCCCAAGGGCACGGTTTGCAGTGTGAGTCAGTCTCTGTGAGGCCGTGAGGTGCAGCCGCTCGTTAGTCATCTACCGCACTTACACCGTGCTCCGTATTCCCGACCATTTCTGCCGGCCGACCAACGGATACACGGGTCCGGCCACGAAGGTCGACAAAGCGGCGGCACAGCGTTGCCGTTGGCTGAGCACCGACGTACCTGGTGTTTCGCCTTCGGGCTCGCTGTAGTCGTCCACTTCAGAATGCGGACCGGCACTGCTGGAGTGGTGCCAGCGGCGCATAAAGGCGTCTGTAGCCTTCCCTCAGGCCGGGTTAGCCGTCGCGCGAGCGCCCGTGAGCACGACAAACTCAGTCCACACACGCTGTACCCTGACGCCCAGCTCCGCCCGGTCCGGTGAGGCTGTTCCCGGCGGGCCCGGCGCCGCAGGGTCGGCTGCCCCTGCCGGTGCTCTTGGAGCGGTTCCGGGCGCTCCCGACACGGAGAGACACAAACACCCGTTGGCCAGCGTTGGACACCTGTGTGGGCACAGTTTCAATCAGCTTGAATGCTATTTGAGGAACACTGCGTCATCGTCATAAAAAACACGTAAATTTGTGATGGATCCAATTGATCCATCCATCAATCCAAATTGTTTTCTTCCTTTAGACAATGATAGAGTTGCCGACTCAATCTACCTCAGAGCGGCTTATTCCCCACGTAAATGAAATGTGACTAGTTTGAGGCGGGGAAACTGGTGCATACGCCACCACTTTAGAAAATGAGGTTGTGACATAATGAAAGTTGTCTAAAACCAGCGCAACATAATGGTTCACAAAAACACGACGGTAAACAATCCTGCAGGTCTACAACGTCGCGATCATTGCTCTTTTCCTACGTCAGCAACATCGCGGACAACAGCATAATGCCAGAGACACTAAAAGTAAAATGATGAGAAAATGTGCCTTCACCAGTAGTGCATGTTGCAGCTGTTGTACACTTCATATAACACGTAGATCACGGCATTGGGCTCAGTTTCTTCACGCGAAGCAAAATCTGACAATCGAAACATCAAATTGATAGTTGATGATAGCCTCGGTGAGATTGTTATAAGGAGAGGTGAGTGCATGAGGGCGAGCGGGAAGGGGGGAGGGGGCTGTACCGGGAGTGGGCAGGTGGAAAACGGCTAAGCCTCTTGGGTTCTCTCGGTCCTGCCGCGGGAGGGAACGGCAAAACCGAGAGCGAGAGGGGTCAAGCACGAATAGCAAACGTCGAGCGCGGGGGAGCGATTAAGACAGCACGAAACGTTTTTAGCACAGCAGCACGTTTTCTTAGGGTTGTTCGGTGGCGATGCTGGACAGCGGACTATTAGTGCCGCCAGCCCCTCGCGCGTTTGAAGTTCAAACTCAAGCTTAATCCCGCACCAACATGGCAGGATTCAGCTTTGTCCCGTGATACCCTCTCTCTCTCTCTCTCTCTCTCTCTCTCTTCTCCTCTCTCTATCTCTCTCTCTCTCTCTCTCTCTCCTCTCTCTCTCTCTCTCTCTCTCTCTCTCTCTCTCTCTCTCTCCTCTCTCTCTCTCTCTCTCTCTCTCTCTCTCTCTCTCTCCTCTCTCTCTCTCTCTCTCTCTCTCTCTCTCTCTCTCTCTCTCTCTCTCTCCTCTCTCTCTCTCTCTCCTCTCTCTCTCTCTCTCTCTCTCTCTCTCTCTCTCTCTCTCTCTCTCTCTCTCTCTCTCTCTCTCTCCTCTCTCTCTCTCTCTCTCTCTCTCTCTCTCTCTCTCTCTCTCTTCTTCTCTCCTCTCTCTCTCTCTCTCTCTCTCTCTCTCTCTCTCTCTCTCTCTCTCTCTCTCTCTCTCTCTCTCTCTCTCTCTCTCTCTCTCTCTCTCTCTCCTCTCTCTCTCTCTCTCTCCTCTCTCTCTCTCTCTCTCTCTCTCTCTTCTCTCTCTCTCTCTCTCTCTCTCTCTCTCTCTCTCTCTCTCTCTCTTCTCTCTCTCTCTCTCTCTCTCTCTCTCTCTCTCCTCTCTCTCTCTCTCTCCTCTCTCTCTCTCTCTCTCTCTCTCTCTCTCTCTCTCTCTCTCTCTCTCTCTCTCCTCTCTCTCCTCTCTCTCTCTCTCTCTCTCTCTCCTCTCCTCTCTCTCTCTCTCTCTCTCTCTCTCTCTCTCTCTCTCTCTCTTCTCTCTCTCTCTCTCTCTCTCTCCTCTCTCTCTCTCTCTCTCTCTCCTCTCTCTCTCTCTCTCTCTCTCTCTCTCTCTCTCTCTCTCTCTCTCTCTCTCTCTCTCTCTACTCTCTCTCTCTCTCTCTCCTCTCTCTCTCTCTCTCTCTCTCTCTCTCTCTCTCTCTCTCTCTCTCTCTCTCTCCTCTCTCTCTCTCTCTCTCTCTCTCTCTCTCTCTCTCTCTCTCTCTCTCTCTCTCTCTCTCTCTCTCTCTCTCTCTCTCTCCTCTCTCTCTCTCTCTGGCATAAGTGGGCTGTGTTTGGTGGTGGCACAAAGTGTCGCCCACAACCGGACCGAGCACAACCATTTTCCTTGCATGTTTTCAGTCATGTCATCGGCAAGATGGCATGGTATTGCGCGAATATATGAGCATCGTTCAACCGTATATGCCGCATGTGTACAAGAACACTTAAACTTTCGGACCGACCAACGTCCAAACACGGTTTCCACAACTCACAATATTCACTCATTTCTGCGCCGTGGCCGTACTTGCACATTTCTGCGGCGTGGCATTGCTTGCACATTTCTGCGGCGTGGCTGTACTGGCACATTTCTGTGGCGCGGCCGAAATTGCACATGGTTTGATAACACAAGACAATGCTATGCAGGGATGACACGAAACTGGGAGTGGTGATGACACTGCTAAGCTTCATGACGCACTACCTCGCTTAGGCTCGGCAGGGTTACGATATTTGACCAGGTGAAGTCAAGGTGCCATGTCTATATTTTTGACGCTGCAATGTGTCGACATTTTTCATGCTTTCCCACGACCCTGGATCGGTCACCACTGCCTGTTGCTTATCCGTCGTGCAAGATTGATCGACGAGCATGGAGCCGGCCGCGGCAAACCTAGCATGCAGGCACCTCGGGGCTGGCAAATCGGTTAGGCATGTCCGATGTCAGGATTTTTAGTTATAGAACACCAACTAAGCCGCCAAAACCTGCGTATCTTTGGAGACCTACGGATGCCAGAAGCATAAATTCGTACTTGCATCTGGATGACACGCAAGACTGCGCATCGAACTGGATTAACTTTGGAACGCTAAGCCGGAGTACCGTGCAAGCAAGGGGTTCCATCGCGACGTGATATCATCGCCTTGACATGCTTCTTATCCATACTCAGTGTGATAGCTTCAGCTGATACTTGTTATGATGGCTTTCTGTGGCGCTTACCGCGTACTTATCGCCATGCCTTGTTTCCGCCAAGTCACGTGAGGAAGTGTTTAGGGTACCCATGCGAGAAACTTATAATGTGAATGCTAAGCAGAGACCTCGACAAAACCAGAGATTTTGTTAAAGCAGCATGATGCCACCAAATACCCGTGGAAGTATCTAGGCGAAAAGTCTGTAGCGACATGGATACAAATATATGCGCTCAGGGCGCCACTCTCTGCGCAGCTGCTGCCATCTGGCCACGTCATCCGGTAACTAACTCCACGCCTCTGCCGCCATCTGGCAGCCGGATGAGTCATACCGCGCAGCGCTGCTGCCGCCACCTGGGCTCGCACAGCGAGGCGCGCTCCGCAGGTGCTGCCGCCTGTGGCCAGACGACGCACCAGACCCGGCCGAGGCCGGGCGCCGTGTTTGTCCGCCGGGTAAACGGCCCGAGGCGTCCCGCCGCGCCCAGCGCGCTGCTAACCATTCAGTCGGCCACCACCGCCGTGGGCCGCGCTCAGAGTAAACGGAGCCACTCGACGGCCCAAACAAACAGGCGCGCTGCTGGGCGGCGAGCGCCCCGAAACCGGCGGCGAAGAGGTGCGACGCCGCGCCGCGCACGCCGGTCACGTCCGGCTTCGGAGACCAGCCTGAACGGCGGGGCGCCGGTCGATGGGGGCGATCGCTCACGGGCGTCACTACTGATGGGGATACAACGCCGGGACTGGCGTTTTGGGACGCGAGAAACCATGGCTGCCTTGCTATGATCTCATGTCCCTGTGCATCTATAAATCGATTGTTTTAGCTCATTAAGTGCCCTTCCTCCGTTTTTTTATTACTTTTTTATTATTTTATATTTTTAACTATGATCGAGTTTTGAGCTTCATGATTACTTGGGATTACCTGCTTGTACCAATGACCTCAGGTTTACAACTGATCAAGTGCAGAGATGCAAATCCGCGGTGGTCAAACGATGCAAATGTTCAACATTATTCGGATGCGTTTTGATGGGTAGGTAAAATCATTACCATTTCAAACCCGTTCACTTTTTACACGCTAGCCTTCACGCTACGCAAATTACTGGCGTTCCGATCTTTCCAGCCATTATTGAATAATAGCATTACAAAGTGGAGAAAGTCGCCATTAACCCGTGTTAACCCAAAAGTTAACATGAACTTCTGGCCAGCCGGGCGGAAGTTAACTTCTCTTACAGCTTCTCGAGCCCAGGTAAAAAACGAACGCTCGCAGCGACACCAAATTGTCATTAATCGCTCATCTATCGAGTTGGCATTCGCTGCCAAATTTTAGGATTTGATCTACCAAGGTCAGTGGCCTAAGTCGGGCCAAAGAAGTCAACCTTCAAAAATTTGACCAAACATAACTTGTTTGTGGGTCATTTGCCTTTGCTCAAACTTGATATAGCAATAATGCATGATAGTACCTACAGCTATAATCTTTGAGATTTTACCAAATACGAGGTCATTTGCCTGAGGTCAGGTGATGTGTTGCTATTTTTCCTAAATAATGCAAGTTGACACATATTTTTGTGTAGTCTTGGTGTGGTATGTGATGAAAAAAGTAGCTAACGTACATGCGCAACAATCATGTGAACACGGAGTACATGACCTTGGCTCAAGTCATGACCTATCTCTATGGGTGGCGTCTGCAAAACGCATGATGAGCTCAAAATAGGCAGTTTTTTAGGTAATTCTGACCGCAAAATTGAACACTCCACTTAAAATGTGTTGCGATAAACCATGCATTTTGAGGGCACAATAAGTCATGCGAGGGTCACATGAGGTGATCAAATGTCAATGTCACATGAGGTCATCAAATGCCGATGACCTATGTTGCCAGCACCGGAGAGGCTAGACGAACGAGTGCAATGCGGGTAGCCACCTCCTTATCGTGTTTGTGAAGCTGATGACGTACAATTCCATGTGCCAACGTACCTGTTTTCAGCTTGTTACAAACACATTGCCAAGCCTCAAAGGGACTGTGTATAATGTAGACAACAGCTATGCGATCTTGTGTACCTGCATACGTCCAACACACTATTTCTGACTACAAAAAAACATTGCACTGGTCAAATGACCCGGTTAGCACGTATCAGTTTCTTTTACTTGGATGGCCTATACATTTGTCCCTAAGTCGGCCTCAGATGACGCCTGTGTCTAATATTTTGTGTCTGGAATACTTTTGTTCCACAACCTGCACCTAATACAATGAAATTGGTTGGAATCTCATTGTTCAAAAGTATCGTTTTGTGGGCTACTGGCGGACTATTTTAAACGGTAACCTAATTGGACCTGATCCATGTGGGAAACAGAAAAAGTCGAAATAAACTCTCCATAGCCTTTACGCTTATGTTCTTTCCCTCAGTCTTGGTGTGTTAACATAGGTTTTAACTGCATTCATCGGAACCAAAAGGTAGGTTTAACTGCATTCATTTGAACAACCGTTTTCAACATCGTGTGGCCTCTGGTGACCTCACGTTTGACCTTAGGTAACGAATTTGTGGGGCATTCTTTATGATTTGGTGAGGCCTTTAAAATGATTTGTCTTTGTTTTTCTCATGTAACATCTGACAGTTGGACAATCCAGAAGGAAGTCGATTTTTCCTCCCCCCCCCCCCCCCGCCCCCGGCCGTGTGTGGTTGTCTCAGACCCGTGGCAGGGCGTGAGTTAAACACTGAACGAGTGTCGGAGATTTCCCATTCACCTGGTATAGCCGACATATATTTGATAGCTGTACCAGTTGTACGTCGTGCAATGTACCGAGTGTACCGCGACAGTGTATATTGACGTGCTGTCATATATGTTCTAAAGCAACAAGTGATGCAACTTTAAACGTGGGTGATGCTGACATATCTTGATTTCCCTTTTTCCACATTCCTTCTCTAGCATGATGCACTGCGAGAGCATGTATTTGTAGCACATCGGAGAAAAGAAACAGAGGATTTTAAGGCGATGCTGCTTGGGTATAACCCAAGGTATCACACAACTGTTTGGTCAAGAATGCACGTCTTATGGCGGTTATTGTAACATGGCTGTAAACACACAATATCACCCAGGTCGACAGACGTAGTTTTGATTGAGTAAAGCACTAATAAACCAAACGTAAATACCAACCCACTGCATTGTCAGAACCTGAATCAAATGGAGACTACCTGCGACAAATTGCCTGTGACTACGAGAAGAAAAGCAAAGACAAGTGACACAAATTTAATAAAGTATGATAGGGACGTGTGTTTATTACGCTCCGACAAAAGCGCAACTAGAGTGGTTAAAGTAGCATGGGCGTGGGTTGAGAGGGACCAACCATAACCAGAGACGTTAAACTGTCTACACCCAGTGCTTGACAATGTCATGCAAGAAATTTGATGTGGCACGACTGGGATCATGGAAACCACTGAATAAAAAACAACACGAATATTTCAAGCGAAGTTCCGGCTGCCCTTTCGCCACCCCTGCTACACTCCGCCCTCCATCAATGCCCGGAAGGCAGATCCGCATCCCATTCCAAGCTTGTGGAAATAACACGCTACGTGCGTAAATAATCCATGTGGCCATCACGCAGACTGCAATCCATAGCCGGTAATATGAAAACCAACGCTAAAATGACTGTAATCTGGGCACCCCGCTCAATAGTTGCCTGATAAGTTTTCGGCGATATGAAATGTTCCACAACAGCTCTTGCTTTCATGCTCTGGTTTTGGGATCATAGAAAGGGAGAGCAATCATTTTTAATGACAGCTGAAGCTGTTTTTGCTTCGTCAAAAAAGATTCAATCCGAACTATTTGAATGGATGAGTTAATATCACATGGTTTTGGGATCACAGCTGGCGTTTGTTTTTTGAGCCCTGGCCCATACCATCCGATCGCGAAAATCCGGGTCAACGGCACGACCTGGTGGCGAAAGTTTGACGTGCCGCATTACTTGGCCTTATCAATCACATTCCATTGCTCGATGTCATCCGATCCTGTGCACAGCCGCTGCCACCGGCCGCAGGCGAGGGGAAATGGTGAGCGCCTGAGACGACTCAAGCCCCGACCCTGCCACGGGTGGATGGATCAGAAGTCAGGCGCTTTAACCAACTAGACCATCGGGAAGGTTGGATAATAATATGTCTTCCTCCTTTGGAGATAAAGGTAACATCAACATAGCAAGACAACCACCAGATAGCAGCTAACTCGTAAGCACTGGCAATTTTTTGGATATTGCATCATCATTTTCATTAATCACATCGCTGAGGCCTGTGTCACAAAGTAATGCCAGAATTGCCTGGTTTATTCCATTGACCATTGGCGGAGACCTTAAGATACATTTATTTATACTTTGGCTCCATTCGTAGTGTCAAAAATGCAACAAAAGTTCGAAATTCAGCCAAAACACATCCCGCGTTCAGTTTCATCCACCGTCCCAGCAATCCCACCTACCAACATCTCTCAGCCTTCCATAACTTGCAAGAGAAAAAGTTTCAGGCATGTGCGTGCGAGCTTGCTCTCCTAGCGACGCAGCTGGCTTCTTTGAAGCGCCTGAAAAGACCTGTGCCGTTCTTAGACGAATTGTTGTTGCATTATGTCTGGATGCATTCAACATCATTCGCAGGATTTCCCGGCTGATGCAGCCTCTAGCCGACGGGATGCCAGGCGGGAACTGGGTTTATTGTGCTGGCGTGTGGGAGCAAACTGGATGGGTTTGTTTAACATATAAATAATAAGAAATTAAATGCAACAGCAAATAAACTGTCTGTGTAAGCCAGCATGTCGTGCACCAACGTGTGCTTTAAGCTAAATGAGTTGTCGTCGGTATTTTCTAGAATTTGTCCATTGTCCTCCCGGAAGCCGTTTTTAGCTTGGTTGGTCCGGACTCAGCCTGTTCACCTCCCAGTCTCTGCCCCTGGCGGGAAGCCTTAGGCCAACGGGTCCGTTTGACACTGGCCCGTGGACCTGACTTCTGTAAACCCAGAATCATCCAGGCAAGCTTGTCGGAAGAATCCCTTTACAATATGGGGTGCCGATGCCCCTGTGTTTGTATGCCTGTGACGCCACATGAATCAGATCGGAAGATCAGGTATCATTTGGCATCAGGTCGATCCACGCCATCCCCCTCTCGGAACTGGGAAACTAGCCCCC
This sequence comes from Pollicipes pollicipes, assembly GCF_011947565.3. Lineage (NCBI taxonomy): Eukaryota > Metazoa > Arthropoda > Thecostraca > Pollicipedomorpha > Pollicipedidae > Pollicipes > Pollicipes pollicipes. The sequence goes on from NW_023596545.1 coordinate 29,791,410, forward strand.
CCCCCCAACCCCCAGCCATGGAACTGGTAGTAACGACGCGACGTGTAGCGGTCCTGACCAAAGGCCGTACGTTGGGGCCGATAAGTGGTTATTCACCTGCACCGCGACCGCTGACGGGCGTGGCGTCGGCACTCATGCTGCTAATGGAGTGGCCGTTGAACAGGCTGTCCTCCGCGGCATGGCTGCGCTGCAGGCGGGCTGGAACGGCCGCCGACATCGGCCACTGTCGCTGCCATCACATCAGCACCGGCTGTAAGGGTACCGGCCGTGGTGGCCATTACTGTCAAACATCGCCCCCGGCACACACCACACGGGCCTCTGGTCACAGACACTGCCATCGCATCGTCACTGGTGTGCACCGTACCGGATCTGGTCCTACCAGGTGCACTCCACACCGGCTCTGGTCAATTCCACTATCATCACATCGCCCCCGGCACACACCACACGGGCTCTGGTCACAGACACTGCCATCGCATCGTCACTGGTGTGCACCGCACCGGATCTGGTCTACCAGTGCGCTCCACACCGGCTCTGGTCGCCGCCATTATCATCACATTGCCACCGGTGCGCTCCACACCGGCTCTGGTCAGTGCCATTATCATCACATCGTCCCCGGTGCGCACCACACCGGCTCGGGTCATCGCCATTATCATCGCATCGTCCCTGGTGCGCACCACGCCAACTCTGGTCACCGCTGCTATCATCACATTGCCACCGGTGCGCACCACACCGGCTCTGGTCACCGCTACTTTCATCACATTGCCACCGGTGTGCGCTACACCGGTTCTGGTCATCGCTATTATCATCACATTGTCACCGGTGCGCACCACACCGGCTCTTGTCACCGCTGCTGTCATCACATTGCCATAGGTGCGCACCTCATCGGCTCTGGTCGCCACCACCACCATCACATTACCACCGTTGTGCACCACACCGGCTTTAGTCATGACAGTCGCCGCGAAGGTCACTGGTGTACACTACACCAGGACTCGTCGTCAGCACCCTCACCCTCGCCACATGCATCCCCAGTAAAGACCACACGGGGGCTGATGACGGTCACTGTGATGTCGTCATGTCTTCGCCGAAGGCGACCTGACATCAACGCTGCCAAATGGGCCACTAACGGCCGAAGAGACGGTCTCCCGTCGCCGACGGCACCCATAAAAGCCATGAAGCGGCGAAGGCGGTGATCACGGGAGCCTTCTTGGCCGGTCTGGCTGGTGCGGAGCCCCGTCTGGCTGGCTCGAGAGCTTTCTGCGCCAAGGAAAGTGGACAGCGTCACGGGGAAAGCTGACACTTTCGGCGTCACGCAGTGTTTCGACGCTCCCTGGCTGCAGGGGTGAAAACGTTTTTGATTTACCGGATATGAGTGGTTACAAAAACAGACACTTTTGCGAACCAATTGGTGACAAAATTTTTAAAATGCAAACCAATTTTAACAGACCAGACCGTATTGCAACTAACTATACCAGCCAAACGAAACTCAAAAATTAGTATTGGTCTGTATTCTTTAACACTTGCAGCGTGAGCATGTAGAAACACATGTAGAAACTCTAGCGTTTCGGTGTGTGAGCAAGTTGAGCCACAAGATGCTGCCAAATATAGAAGATTTAATCAGGATAGTTTTTAGCAGGTGCCAGAAACATACTACAAACTGTACCATATCAGTGCTGACGTCACAGATCAGCGGTAACACCAGTGCCTTTCTAATGCCCCTCAGATCAGTGCTTTTCACATATTTTTCAGCCCAGATTCACTTTATATACTTAACAGTATGAAATACCAAATACCTAGGTTTATTACAAGTCGTAAGAATCGTAGCTGGCCGCAGCATCCTGCGACGAACGTGATCAGTTTGCTACACAGCGTTTTAAAGCGTCGCGTCATTTGAGACGGATGGGTCGAACGCTCGCCGCGCGGTGATGCGATGCATTCAATGCAAGGCTGTGGCCTGGTGGTAGTTGTGTTTATGTCGCGAGAAGCTAACTGGCAAGAAGAACGTAGCTAATCGTCAGCTTTTGAATGATCTAGGGTTAAATAGCCCTGCCGATCTAGGAAGATCGCTGTTTGTGGATACTTGAGCTGCAACTCCAAAAGTAAACGGAGGCCATGGAGCGACACACGTCAAAGATTCAGGGCTTTCTGCTGCTGAGAGTAACAGAGGCTTTGAGATGAGAGACTAAGTATCGCTGTTGTAGGTCTCTCACATTGCCCGTTGCACCTCTGGCTTAGCTTGCTGATAGGCGGGCAGGCGTGAGATAAAACGCCTTTTATTTTCATCATATTACATATAAAACTGAATGAAGGTGGTATAGGTGTTCAAAAATGTCGTTTGCATCTGTTGATACCAATGTTGCATGGGTTTCACTCGAAATGATTGAGATCATGTTAGGAAGTGTGAGTTCTGCACCGGTGCGATTATGCGAAGATAGTGAAAGTCGCCTGCGCGCTCAGCTGATTGTACGATGACGTCAAAAAACCAAAGGTGACATTGTTGTCAGGTGCTTGTAGAACCGTGTTGTCGGTAAATATAGGGCTACAGGGATGCAGTTTTGCAGAATACGTAGGGTTGAGGGATGGAGGATGGCGGATTGGGGCAAGACAAAATGACCGAATTTGCCTCCAAAATGCACTCAAAACAGTTTTCTTCACAGATCTGACGCACTTTCTTTTCACGTTGGGACCAGGGATGTAGTTTATTGAAATTACTTTGGGGGGCTAAACCCTCAAAATTTTGAGTAGTGAAGACAAATACTTAAAAATGATAACTAAAAAGAGGAATCTGCATCCATGGTTAGGAGACACAATCCTCTCCTCCCATCTGAATAGGAACTACGCGCATCCAAGCTGGTTATGTTAAGTATGCTTTTATCTGGTCATTTTATCAGTTAAGTTTCAGCCATCAATCGGCGTTTGGTGGCCAGCAAATGATGCTTCAGTGCAAATGAACTGCCGGAACAAAACTGTTTGATGGTTATGCCGCATTGCATGACATTTTTCTTCTGTTTTGTGTTTTATTGCATCTAGAGTTATATTGCAGCGGTTTCTGAAAAATTCGGCTGCAGGTAAGAACTGGGACGGTTCCAAATTTTGTCAGTGATAGAAATGACCCTTTTCTCACCCCGCCTGGCTGGTCTGCTGTCTTTCCGTGCCAGGCAGTGTTTTAAGGCTCCCTGGCCGCCCCGTTGCCTTTCAGCATGCTTGCAAATACCCTTTTTCATCCTCTTCCCCTTGATGTCAGGCCAAATAAGGCAACACTCACATACACGCCCAGTGTGAAAGCACTAGTGAATACAAAACCTGCAATGCGTTTTTCTCCTCCTGAGCAACACAAATATTCTCAAGATGGAGATATTACATTTTGTGACATTTCTTTCAGGCAGAAATATATACATTTCGACGGCACTGAACGGTGGCCACGCCTTCCGCTGGCTATGGCTGCTCATCACACCCTGACCTACACGGGAGCATAGAGCAAGGTGGTGAACACGATGTGGCTTACGGTCACGGCCTTCCCAGAAAAGTTTGCAAGCTTTGTGTCTGAAATACTTGATCGTATATTGCCCGAGTGCGGAGCGAGCCATTTTCGTGTGTTGACAGCCGTTGCGGAGAGCAGATTGACAGAATTCAGGACTAGTTCATTAACTGGGCTGCGTGTGTTCGTCCTTACCCGGAACTGAAACCTTTTGCCTCTAACAGTTCTTTCGCACGCTTGATAACCAAAGGTGCAACAATTTCTCAGAGCGCATAAAGCCAAGTAGACAAAATTGCTGTAGCCATTTGCAGCCTAGGCAGGAACCAAATTTGGCACTAGACCTAAAATTCGTAACACTGGGATACACTGGAATATATGGAATATCATAACCCTTTTGAATATCTCCAAGGCCACGAAAATAACAACTTGGGCACCAATTATTTGGGCGAACGTTGATGGCTAATAACATAGATATATTCCTCAATCATAGCAGCACCAAACTTCGTACACGGGGACAGTATGTCATCAGAGCAAGCCCCGCCAACCGCCCTCCTATAGCTTTTGCCTTACCACAACCCATAAGTGCCATATTAGGCGAAGCCGGAGGGAGCGGGGGGGGGGGGGGGAGGCAATAGAGGATTTTCGCGTTCCATCATAGGCACGGTGGCATTTATGCACGCGGATCACCTCGCTCGTGCAGGCACCAGTGCCGGTCAGGAATCTAAGCTATCGGCTGGGCACTGCTGGTGCAGGTGGGAAAGCAGCACTTACTTAAAACACCGCTTTTCCTTCCATTTACCGTCGATTTTGAAAGAACTGGGAGACTTCAGGACGCTGCTCGCTAACATGTCAGACCCATCAAACGTGAAATAGAGCTCATTTCAGCGGCCGTGTCTAAACCCACCCGTGCACACCACAGCCGGCGATACGACTGATGAGCTCGGGATTTTTGGCGCTTCTTCTGGACATCGCTGGCATCTGGGTCCTGGAGCACTTATCGCACGTGCCCTCGACGTATATGAAGCTTTGAGTCACTGTCAGGCGGATTAGATTCCGCTTCTTTGCAGCTGTAATCGATTAGCAGGGCACCGCCTGCCCTCGTATCTGCCAGCGCTGGGATTCCCCTATGTTCATAGGTCATACCATGTTATACGCCATTGATCTCGTTATTCCGATGTTCGCTTTTGTGCCAAACTATGTCTGCTTTCTTATATGTAGGTTTTTATTTTATCATGCAACCAAAATTCTTGCAAGGGGATTAAAAACTGCTATGATGGGTAGCTGACGAGGAAAACATATATGATGTGCTTATGTGCACCATATATGTCATATATGATGTGCTTATCATCAACATAATTGTCTGTCAGCACGGAACAAGTTACTAGGTCGATGAGCAAAACGTTGAGAAATGAGAGTTTGATATTTATCACAGTAATCAGTGCCCACGTGTTAGCTGGAACGCGATCTTCCGCAAAACGGTTGTAATTCGTCATAATACTGTTATGCGTCATTTTGCATTTGCGCCACTCCATGATTTCGTCCCATCGGACCAAATTGACAGACATAAAATGAAAAAATAGTTACACAATGAAGAAACGGCCCCGTCGCACATTTTGCCGGCTTTTGACGACAAACGATGAACTTTGCGGCTGGTTCCTGTGGATGTCAGATTTGGTACCACTTTAGATGTCTAATAATGCCACCTTGGAAAGGGCTTTTACGATGCATTTGGTGCGTGGAACGCTGTGCACCAGCGTCTTGCGCATCAACTAGAAGCTCTAACTCGCCCATAAACAACGATCGAGTAACGCAGACACATGAATGGCAGTGTGCTTGTGTAACCTCTTGCCATCGTAATCATAACTATCATTATAATGCACATCTTTCGTTTCAGGCAGCATGATAGTATTGCAGTGCAAAAGTGCACCAGAGCCCAAACGGATCGGTGCAGGAGCTCCCGTTTTAGTAAAGGCACCTATTATATATTATGTTGACTATATCACCTGCTCTATTAAGTGAATATATATATATATATATATATATATATATAAAATATTGTATAACATGACTTATTCTATTTTATGTATTTTAACAAAAGTACCGGGCTTTCATACGGACTGTTTCGAAACCGCCTCGGGCTGTTATCAAAGTTGGACAGCATGCCGGCAATCACCCCGAACCACTGCCAATCAACCCCGAACCACTGCCAATCAACCCCCGAACCACTGCCAATCACCCCGAACCACTGCCAATCAACCCCGAACCACTGCCAATCAACCCCGAACCACTGCCAATCAACCCCGAACCACTGCCAATCAACCCCGAACCACTGCCAATCAACCCCGAACCACTGCCAATCAACCCCGAACCACTGCCAATCAACCCCGAACCACTGCCAATCAACTCCGAACCACTGCCAATCAACTCCGAACCACTGCCAACCGGAACGCGGGCACCGACCGATAGTTTATGACGTCACGCAACGTCATAGGGACGCGTGTAAGGGACGCGCGACGCCGAGATGACCAGTCTCTATGAGGTAACTAAAGGTAGCAACGGACTGGGTAGCAACTCTGTGATTAATTCTGATGCTGAGACTCACATGGCGAAGAAGTGTGTCCATATTGCGTAGGGAGAGAACAAATCCGTGTGTCGCAATCAATGGGTTTGTAGTTGGCTTTGTTCTGTACTGACGATTGTGGGGATATTTCGGTATGAACCGTTGCAGATTTCCAAGTGGGTAACCGCTGCCTGGCGCACTGTAGATTTGTTATTACCAAATTTATCCTTGGCAGGGAGGAGGAAGCGCAAGCACCACACTCTCGGCGTGAAATATGTGTGGAGACTGGTGCGTTTGCTGACCCATGGAAGAGGAAGATAGGCAGCCTTTCTGCATTTAGCCGTCGTGTGTGAGCTGCTCTGAGAGATAGCTGCAGGGGGATCCACTCTGAAAGGCGGAGGCATTTCACAGTCCAGCGGCGTCTCAAATAAAGAATCATTTGAGGGAGGATGCAGTACTGGGTGGAAGTGTTTGTGTATTTCCGTTGCGCGGTATTCTACTAGTTTGAGCCTGTCTAGTGGCGGGGAATACTGATGCCGTGTTGTGGTGGCGGTAGGCGAGACTACTCTACGTGCAGCTGACAAGAAATGACTGAGCAACACCTGTGGCCGGTTTGAATCATGACACTTTTAACGTTCTTTTTGACAACGCGAAAACTTCGATGCTTTGGTTGAGCTCTAGGTTCAGATACTCAAGGCCTGCATGTGCAATGTAACCATCGCCAATCATCATGAACCCAATGCGCCATATATGTCCCGATAAGTATGCCATGTGATATCGACTCAAGTTCACCAGCCTGGCATCCCTATGAAGTCGCAGTGTTCAAACCTTTCAGCCTTCATTGTTCTGACTAAAATACATGACAAAATGCCAGATAACTTCTTTCGAATTTAATCGGGGCAGACAGTCCCCGCAATGAAGCCGACTAGCCATTCAAATTGATGGGTCGAAGGTCAGTTAGCAGGCTAATTGAACGACTTCCCCGCCGTTGTCATAAAACATGTATAGCGGACGTCATGAGTTTGCGCCAAGAGCACATCTGTCTGCGCGGCAGGGTTGCCTATTTTGGCCACGTGAAAACTTGTTGACAACGCTGCTTGGGCAGGGAGAGTAATGACCGAGTGGCCAACACTATCGGCTTCTACGTGGGGTCCAGGTTCGAATCTCAGTTGCGTCATGACCTTTGGACCCTGCCGCGGTCGCTGGCGCTCCTTAGAGGGATGCGCGATGACGCAAGGCGCATCCCTGTGCCACCTAAAAGGAAAATGATCGGCCAGCAGTATCAGCTGCAACGGCAGTAGACGCTTGCTATGCTTTGGGTGTTTGCCATGCTATTGCAAGCTATGCCTGCGTGCTTCGCCCAGTCTTAGCGGCCACTCGGGCTACGGAAACCGCATACCGAAGACATTACCCACTTGCCACTTCTATAGACTGCGCACACTTGCGAGAAGTAATAAGACATCGCAACTTCTCAGTCTTCGTACTTTGACTTGTTTATCTGATTGTTTCAACTGCCGGCATTAAGTCACGTATACATTAGTGAGTTCGTGCCATAAATTTGACAAGGGACGGGGAGACACGTTCCCGGAGGCTTATATGTGCGCACGGCTGTGAAATAGTGATTGCCAGCATTCATGAGGTGATGACCTGAAAACCCATTTACATTAATGGTTTCCCTTCTAATAACGCAAAGCATAATGGCGGTATAGCAATGCCGATAAATATCCTGGCGTCTTTACCGAAAGCCGTGGCTGGCCGCTATCGCTGCCTCCCAGTCGTGGCCGCATGTGCGTATGGAGGCAAGACCAGCGCAAACGGCCGGCGGCGATGAGGCCCCCCCCTCCCTCCCCCCTGGGACGGAAAGGCCACGGCTGCTGACGGGGCGCCGGCCGGGTCTCCTCTCGCTATCTGAACAGCACACAGGCCGCGGCCTCTGACGGGGCGCCGACCGGGGTCTCCTCTCGCTATCTGAACAGCGCACAGGCCACGGCCTCTGACGGGGCGCCGGCCAGGGGTCTCCTCTCGCTATCTGAACAGCACACAGGCCACGGCCTCTGACGGGGCGCCGACCGGGGTCTCCTCTCGCTATCTGAACGGCGCACAGGCCACGGCCTCTGACGGGGCGCCGGCCGGGGTCTCCTCTCGCTATCTGAACAGCGCACGGCACCGCGCCAGCCGCGTGTACCGGCTCGCCGGGGGGCACCGGATCCGTCAGCTGGAACCGGCAGAGTAGCCCACCTGCCCTGACCTGGCTTGGCCTGACCTGATGGGGGACGCGGACCAGGTTCGCCCGCAGCCTCTGCATCCGGCACCCGGGCGAAAGGCAAGCTGCGTTTCGCGTGCTGTGGTTGGTCGGCCGCCGTCAACCAGAGCTACCGTCACTCCGCTTCGGCTGGCCCTCTGCGATTGGTCAACTGCAAATGGTAATCCTCATTGGTCACCTGGGGCTGGTCAGCTGGGGTAGGTCAGCTGGAGTTGATCAGATGGGGTTGGTTAGCCACAGCAGGTCAGCTGCGATTGATCAGCCACAGTCGGTCGGCTGGTGTTCGTCACCCACAGTTGGTCAGCTGGGATTGGTCAGCCACGTTTGGTCGGCTGCGGTTGATCAGCCACGGTCGGTTAGCCACGGTTGGTCAGCCACGGTTGGTCAGGTGCGGTTGATCAGTTGGGTTTAGTCAGCCACGGCTGGTCAGCTGCGGTTGATCAGTTGGGTTTGGTCAGTTGGGTTTGGTCAGCCACGGTTGGTCAGCTGCGGTTGGCCAGTTGCGGTTGATCAGTTGGGTTTGGTCAGCCACGGTTGGTCAGCTGCGGTTGATCAGTTGGGGCTGGTCAGCTAGGGTTGATCAGCTTGGTTTGGTCAGCTGCGGTTGATCACTTGGGTTTGGTCAGTTAGGGTTGATCAGCTTGATTTGGTCAGCTGCGGTTGATCAGTTGGGGTTGGTCCGTTAGGGTTGATCAGTTGGGTTGGTCAGCTGCGGTTGATCAGTTGGGTTTGGTCAGCCCCGTTTGGTCAGCTGGGTCTGCGAGCCGGGCTGGCTGACGGCAGTCGGAGGCATCATATTTCCGTTGCCTCGTCGCTGACATGCTGACAGCGCTGCGACCACGGAAGCATGTCAGAGCTGGTGCTGAGCTGAGCCAGAGCCGTGCTGTCAGCCGGGCCGTCATGCTGGCCGGTCTGGCTTTCTGCAGGCCGTCAGCCGGTCTCTGGCCACAGCGGAGCCTCGGCATATTTGAAAAAAAACTACGTCTGGATGCCTTTCCACCGCCTGGGCTCCCAACAACACAACACGAGTATGGGACCAGGATCGACGTCTTTCTATCGTTTTGAGTTCCAAGGCCTTTTTAGTATATAATGACTGCGCGATTTCCCACCCCAAACACGAACCATTCCTTGCGGTATTTTGTCCTGTGTCGTCGTCTCGGCCTGCGTGCTTAGTTCTCTCCCGCGTCTCCTGGCACACATCGCAGCCAGCTCTCATGAGTCAGCAGCCTCTTCAGACGGATCAACATTAACGGCAATCGGCGCTCTTCCGCGTCGCCCGGCCCAATTTGGCGCCCCGCTCTGGCGGATAACCTGACGAGTGCAGCTCAAACAGCTCTTATCGATTCGGCAAGTCGCGGCCAGCTCTATTTCCGTGGCGATGACTCTCGACGTCGAACAAACACGCGCCATGGTACAATCGGGGCGCGCCGGCACGCTCGGGGCGCCCACCCGCTGCAGCTGCAGTGATCGGCGTGTGCTGGTGCAGTGCGGTGCAGTGCAGCTGCCGGTGCAGTGACGGGCGCGGTGGGCGGCTGATCCGCCGCTGGTGACGGTGTAGGATGGGCTGGGATTCTAGCGATGGTGTGGTGGATTGCCCGATGGTTGGCGCGTGATCAGTTGTCGGGACAGGTCGATCGTTGGATTGCTGTTAGTGGTGGTGGCCCTGCCAGTATAGGTCGATAGTTAGTCTGCTGTTTGTGGTGGTGGTTTTATCAGCTTTGATAGGTAAATCGTTGGATTGCTGTTAGTGGTGGTAGTTCTACCAGCTTTGTTGGGTACATCGTTGGCTTGCTGTCAGTGATAGTGTATGAGCACGCCCACTAATCTGCTGATGGCTAGTGAGGGTCCATGACAACGTTTGCCACGGCCTCATCAGATGCCCACCCATCCCAGCCCCAGCCCACAGGTGCTAAACCCGGACCCAGTCTGGTTCGTTTATTTCTTTGAGGTGTGGCCGGGTCCTGACCTGTCCGGTAACAAACAGAACTAATAACCAGAGCTGACTGCTTTGTGTTCAGCCACACTACGGGTAGAGTTTGGTTTTAGCTTGCATGCTAATGTCATCGAAAACCACAAAGCTACTAATTTATCATAGTTAGCATTTATCATTGCAAATTATACTAACAGGTATTCCCAAAGACGTAACTCGCGTGTGTAGTTCCTAACTCTTTCAATCATTTATCAGATACAAAAATATACATGCCAGTCTAGAGCGTCAGACATGGATACCCATCCACGTGCTAACATAAAACTATGTTAAGCACTGTCTTAACTAAAGGTTAAGACAGTGCTTAACATACTCACGAGAGTACGTGCTCCAAATGCGCTTTTTTGTTCAACACACATCTGGCTGGCCCCTAGGCCCCTTGTGTGAGGCGAGCACATGTGCTCAACGGTATCCCGCGCGCGGTGGTACTGATCACTGACTAGATAAATGAAATCGTGGCTTTATTTGTAAGATATCCTTATCTTAAGTATGGCACCTTTTGACACCAACGGTAAACTTTCATTCACCGATTCTCCCTCACTCAGCCTCAGGCGTAACGGCATGAGGAGGTGTAGGTCATATGACATGGCCACGATCAGTTCGGACCAACCGGGATGTGGGGTTGTGCACGGCGGTGACTGGGTCCTTATCCTTGTGTGTACAGCACATCGGGAGAGACCGGGGCACAACCCGCTTCCCTTCTCACGTGGTGCACACTGGGCCTCATATGTCGCCTTTGGACGCGAGATGTTCGGGACGGAAAGAGATTCTGCCATCGACGCTTTCAGGAAAGGCGATAATCAGGGACTGAGTCGTGGGGCTGGCCGGTCGGGCCGAGTCTCCAGGGTGCGCCGGCCGTAGAGACCGTAAGGCATGAGCGCAGGTCATGCCGGGCGCCCGCTGTCTGCCAGTGGGCTCCATCGTCCCACCAGGCGCGCTATCTGCCTCCAGGCCTCCGAAGGACGTCCGTGGAGTGGTGCCTTGCAGAGCCCCTCTGGCAGGCGGGGGGCCGGAGCGCAGAAGCGCCGGAGGTGACGTCTTCGTACTGGATGGGGCGCTGCCTAAGTCGCGTGCACAGGAGCGGGAAGCTGTGAGCAGTGGGTACGGCCTAAGGAGCGGTGGGTCGTCCTATCGTGGAGGAGACGCGAGGGAGCACCGTCCAAAGAGGGAGCCGTCACCCTGGAGGTCAGGCGGGGGGACGATTCGCCGTCCAGCTTTGGTGACCCGAGGTCAGCCCAGTAGCCGCGCCGGTGCCAAGCTGATAATAAGCTGACCTGATATATTTTTAATAGGTCATAAACGTGGTTTCATTGGATGACTTAAACTCATTGCATGAAGTACGATCTAGCTCAGCAAGGCCCTTGGGGACGTCACAATTGTAATGCCAAGCCCTGGAAAGCGGCGGAATGGGGAGGGGCTACCCGTGTGCGAGCCAAAAATGAGTGGGTCTGCGTGCACGCCAGCGAATGCGCATGCTTGGAGTGAGTGTGGTGAAGTGCCAAATGCACGAAGTCTGTATGCACTAGTTAAGGACGAGGGGACTTCCGTGGTTGATGTCCAGTGGGGCCTGTCAATACAGTTCGCTGGTTGCGTGGAATCCCTGGTAAGTTGGGGGTACCACGGGTTCCAGGACGGCTAACTTTTCAACACGTCTGGTTCGGTTTTGCCGCGTGTAGGTATCATCAGCAGTCAAACAGTGGAGATGGAATACCGTGGTTAAGGACGCACAGCTATGTGCGGGGAGACAGCCGTTCATGGAGCCTGAGTGGACCCACCATCCCACCAGCACTACCAAGCATCTACTTTTGGCGCATGCGGTGCTAAAATTGCTCTAAGACTGACAAGTGAAAAGTTTGCCAACATGGAAATTTCTGATCAACCATAATAACTCGAAATCACCGTTTTTTTTTCTACGCGATTGGCTGCCAACAAGTACAGTGTCTGCGCGGTGAGTTTTGCTTTTTTCTAAGTGTGATGAGTTTGTTTTTGTATATATTGAAACAACCTTTCAAACAAGTTCACGGTATATGTTATTTACCTACTCGAACTGCTCATATGGCATGGGTCGTTTGACTAGCACAGGCTTAGAGGCCTTAGACTTTTCACTACAGAGCCGACGGCACAATTCGTCGAATACCGTCGCTGGTGTGGTGATGAAGCGCCACCCTCTCAGAAGCGTCGCCATAGCCGCGTTTAGGTAGCAAATTTAAAATGTGTCCAGATTAGCACCACAAGCGCCTATTTCAGGTTCCCCCGGTATAACATGATGACAAGTGTGCCACTCTTGCCGGCCTCTTTTACGGGCATTTTGAGAGACAAAGAAAAACACTTACTCGTTGCACAACGGAAAACTGCATATTGCTTGCTCCTTGTGTGTGAACGCAACGACCGAAACCCGTCCACTCCCAGGCACGCCGCCCGCACGCAACGCCCAGCAACTACGAGAGTTCTGGAAAAGATATGCGAAAGGACGCTGCACGGCTAGAACGTAAGGCGGCCCACGTTCCGAAATGCCAGTGGATGCGCAATTCTGGCAACTTGGCCGTCTTTGCCAGAACGGCGAACCAGCCATGCACAGAACGACAATGCGCCTATTAGGGGAACCCTTCCTTGCGAAAAATGTGTGTCAAGCTTCTAAAACTATTCAAAGAAGTTGAACGGACGCCTTTGGACAAAAATCGCTGGATATTATCTGAGCTTTCCGGCATGATCGTCTGAAAGCAATTCCCTTCCGGCATCTTAGTGACTTCTATTGTTTTAATATGTATGTTCCTACCTGACAACCACAAATTGGCCTGCGTAGGCAGGCTCATGTCTCTTAACACGCGCCCGGGTAGCCGGTTGGATATACTTCGCTAGGATGGGGGTCAATTTAACCCCCTGAAATATCAGAAAATAAGAAAGCAAAACATACCAAATTCACCGGGTGTGTTGCCTTGTACGTAAAGCCACGTACATGAAAGCTTGAAGTTCCTAGGCCGTGACCTTCGTAGTAAAATAGAGTCAAACAATGTCGAACTCGAGGTTGGTGTCTTAAGTGCTCCCAGAACGTAGATACCTGTCCTTAACAAAAGTTGACACGCTCGTTTAAGGTCAGTGATCTTTTTTACCCTTTGGAGGCAATTGTGACGAAAATCATACAGGACTGCTTTAAGTTTTGCATTTGAATAAGCGGTGAAAATTACGCTAGGCAGTATGTTTTCAAAACGAAATGTTGACCTGGGTAATTTTGACCTACTACGACCTTTGAGAAGTCTAAGAAATATTATAATGCGGTTTCTGTTACCAATAGATTCGAAATGAGCAACTGATGCTACCTCATACAGCAAGCCCTGGAGTGATAAAACAGGTTGGTTTTGACCTTGGTCTGACCTTCAAACCCGATTTTAGGTCAATCAGATATCTTCATTCATTTGTTGTAGCACCTAAGAAAGCATTTCAGATATGTATGGTTTCGTCTTACCCTCCGTTGTTGCATCAGATTGAACGAGTCTTCAAAAATTGACTGCTGAATCTATGGCCTAATTTTGACCTGCCGTAGGGTCAGCGACCTTGCAAGAAGCATCTAAATTTTTATACCAAACGATCCGCTATTCAGTTGTCCATGGCTATGAAAATTGGGCGTGACTACGCCGCGCCAATCGGAAACTGTTCCAAAAGGACATTCCGGGGGGGGGGGGGGGTAAGGGGGTCAAATTGGCCTTCCGCCCGAGCACGTGCTAAGACAGTGCGCCTGTCCCTGGAATGCCACGCGAGTTGTCAAGTTCGTGAGCGTAATCACAGCACCAGAACAAATATCTGATTATGCTTGACGTTTTAGTTACAAGGGACGTAAGAGACTCCAAGCGCTTCTACAGCAGCGTGCATGCGTTTTTCAGAAAGTTGATCGAATGTTTTGCAAGGGTCTTTTTGGATTAGATTCCTTTCTGAGCGTAGATTGTCCCGGAGGCCCTGACCCCGACACTCAGTAGTGCAGCACCACCTAAACAGCCAACGTTTGTGGGAAGTGTTTAGCCCGCTCCGCGGTGCGTCACATTACATAGGGATCTCCCAGCTTCAGCCTGTGGGAAACCCGTGGTTTGTGGGAAGTGTTGAGCCCGCTTCGCGGTGCGTCACATCACACAAGGATCTCCCAGCTTCAGTCCGGTTTGTGGGAAGTGTTTAGCCCGCTCCGCGGTGCGTCACATCACACAGGCATCTCCCAGCTTCAGTCCGCTTTGCGGGAAGTGTTTAGTCCGCTTCGCGGTGCGTCACATCACACAGGCATCTCCCAGCTTCAGCCCGGTTTGTGGGAAGTGTTTAGTCCGCTTCGCGGTGCGTCACATCTCACAGGGATCTTCCAGCTTCGGCCCGGTTTGTGGCAAGTGTTAAGCCCGCTCCGCGGTGCGTCACATCACACAGTGATCTCCCAGCTTCAGCCCTGCGGTCTTGGCCGGCTGCCAACCGACTGTCGGTGACATGCGACAAAGGGCGTTTCGGTATGCCATTTTATATAAGCATCACGTCTTGGTCGGATTGCCCAGCAGCTTATCAGCTGATTTTCAGGGTGTACGATACGTTTGTTACAGGTCTTTGATACGCCTGCTTCCCTTACATTTGAGTTTATAAATGTAATAGTGCGAAGAATATGCTAGCTTGAGATACCACATTCAATGCGTTCACCAGCGATGCCGTCGACTTCATATCCTGGGAATGGAAGACAAATAGAAGAAAGGTGTTGCCTTCTAACATGTTTCTTATACAATACCGCTTATATTGTGTAGTTTTTGTGGACCTTTTATCGATTTGATCCTAACCCTCTGAACGGATGAATTTCTGGCATCAGTGCTCATGCTAAACAGTGCCGGTTGTGCGAGACCTAACCCCCACCATCCGACTGCGCAATTCCAGGCAACGGCAGAATTTGGTGGCGAAAGATTAACGTGCCGCAATGCTCGGCACGGTCTGTTCTGCCCTCTGACGTCACCTGATCTTTAGCGCGACCGTTCCCACCGGCCGCAGGCCATACCTGTCAAGGCCAGATAGTGAGCGCCTAAAGCGATTCGAACTCACCCCGCTACGGGTGGGTGGATCGGAAGGCAGTCGCTCTAACCAACTGAGCCACAGGAAAGGACAAACTACTTCAAGAATGTATCATTACATAAACCAATATATCACGCCAAAGCCTTCGATAGTATATCACTGCATTGTTACGCTGTTTGTGTACGAATTGCAACCATTTTCTCACCAATCAAGAAACATCGAACCAATCTTTGTCTGGACGATTTTATCAAACAGCACTTTGCTCGTACCAACAGCACTCTCGCACCACTGACGTCATACCTATCGTCAGTGTCGTTACCAGACAAACGGCTGCGGCCACGCCCAGCGAGGAACGCAAACAGCTCATTGCTTGCCTTATAGTCCTGACCATGTTATCGTGATCGTCCTTACACAACTCTGGGTCTGATCAGGCGGGTACCAGCCAGTCGAAGCGCGCAGGTTCGTACTTCCTCGCGAGAAAATTGTCGGACGGGCGCGCTTTTGCAGTCGGCACGTGTGCCGGCCGTGCTCGGCACTGGAACGGGCGGCGCTGGCGCGCCGGGGTACGTCTCTGGCAGGCCGGGTGTCCCATGTGGCCGGCTCCGGCGCTCCGCAGGGTCGGTGGCCAGCCGCCCTCCGCCGCCGATCGTGGTACGGGCGCGACAGACCCAGTTGTCTGCCACGGCTCGGCAGAATCAATACCTATTCTGTGACGGGCCGGCAGAATCCGAAGATATTCTGTCACGGACTCGGTAGAATGAAAAGATATTCTGTCGCGGGGTCGGCAGGATCAGCGCACATTCTGTCACTCGCTGGGCAGACTCAGAAGTCTGCCATTCGCTGGGCAGACTCAGTAGTCTGTCACGGACTCGGCAGACTCAGCAATCCGTCACTCACTGGGCAGACTCGGTAGTCTATCAGGCACTCGGCAGACACAGTAGTCTGTCACGGCTTGGCAGGCTCAGTAGTCCGTCGCACGATCGGCATGCTTAGAAGGGTCGCGGACTCGGCAATCTCTGCAGTCTGTCACCGGCCCGGTCGTCTCTGCAGTATGTCACAGACTCGGCAGACTGGGCTGACTGCCGCTATCTGCAGTCGATACGGCCGGCCGCACGTCACTGTTGGGCCGTCGGCCGGCCCAGCGGGCTTGTGCCGAGGGGCGGACCGCAGCTGCGCCGAAGCCCGCAATCGCCCCGGTTCGGCCGGGAGCGCCCCACTAGAGGCCGTGGGGCCCGCCCGGAGCCTGGGCCCTCCAGCCAAGATGACACCGGTCAGTCGACGTCGGGCCGACTCCGCTGCCGCGCCAAATGCGGTGCGGCAGACGGTGCGAAGCGGACATAACTAAGCAGACATCACACGCGCGCACGCACGCACGCATGCACGCACGTAGGCACGCACACAGCTCACTAGCCACGACTCTTCAGACATCAGTACACGTCTTCGTGGAGGGATGGGGGTGGCGGCAAGATGATTAAGTGGAAAGCGCCTTCAGCTTCCCCTTCGGCTCTCATTTTCAGATATCTTGCACTGACCTCATGTGCCGGCCGTGTTGCCGGAGTAGAAGCAAAGGTCTCATGTGTTGCCTGTGTTACCGGAGCAGAGGCGTAGGTCGCATGTGTCAGTTACGTTACCGGAGTAGAGGCGTAGGTCGCCTGTGCAAGCTGTGTTACTGGATTAGAGGCAACGGCTGTATGTGCCGACCGTGTTACCGGAGTAGAGCCATGGTCGCATGTGTCGGCAGTGTTACCGGAGTAGAGGCCATGTGTCAGCTGTGTTACCGGAGTAGAGCCATGGTCGCATGTGCCAGTTGTGTTACCGGAGTAGAGGTAACGGCGAAGTTTGCCAAGGCAAGGCAAGTTTTGGGTATATGAGCATGGATATTATTTCGGCCGGCTTTGTTTTAGTCCAGCTTAGTTCTTTCCAGGTCTGCCGTGTTGGCACTATCACAGGTTACAGTATCTTGAAACTTAATGAAATAGGGGCTGACAGCCGTACACAAGACCGGCTTTTCGACTTTTCGAGTCTCGCCCAGGGCGGCTATATTATGAACATGACCATTCTGTGTACTTGTCGAACAACAATATCCTCCCAAGTAGGTAAGCATAAGGTAGTGAACAAGATAATACTTGTAAGCTTCGTGTGTATATGAATGAATATAAAATGAGGTACAGAGATGAGCCCCACATGGCATACTCAATATTTGTGACAATGTTAAGGCGACCTTATGAACTGAAATTGTTTAGTGAACGGTGCAAAATGATTACATGTCTGGTTCAAACAGCAAAGAATGCTGTGCCAGAATGTATTTAAAAAAGTGCATGCATGCCTCGATGGAAATGTGCAGGAGAATCAAATGTACCTTGAGTTCTACACAAATATAAAATCCATTGCACTTTGTTCAGCCAGGCCCTCCATCTAGCTTCATGGTAGCTGCGTCCAAAAATTTCTGAGCATAAACTGCAGTCGTTACATTTTGTAACACCTATGGTGCCAACGAATCCTTGGCCAGCCCCATATTTCTTCCTGATTTTGATTGATAGCCGTGCTCCAACTAAAAGAGTAATTACCGCCGTAGAATGCTTCAGCGTGATAACACAAAAACATTGTCTTAACACGCCACAAATTGTGTTAAAAGCAGGTCAGACGTTTCACCTTAAAAAACTCATCAGTCAGGTGGCAAACTGCAATGCGCCGAAAATAGACAAAAACGAAAACGCAATGATCGGAACACTGGCTAGATTACCAACACTAGAGAGCAGTAGTCTGTTTACCAATTGGAGGAGCGACTGCGAAGAGCTCAGTGTGAAGTACGCAAGTCGTTTCTGGTAGTTTTGCCCTGCAAATGACATTTTCATTGTTGTGTAGGTGGATCAGGATGTGCTTCAACGGCTAAGACGCCTATCTTCACGCATACATGCGGTCATTTCAATGATTATTGTTTTAGGCAGTCGTGAAATCACTATGTCCATCATGCATATCTATCATTTTCTTACCTCTCGAAATTTTGCGGATTTCGTCATCTAGAATTTGACAGCAATGAAGTATTGATGGAGAAACTTATGTCTCCTTTCGGCCCTATGGTATAGTGCAACTATGATTCTTTTGGGGCATTAGACTATCTGTTGTGCACTTCAATCTAATATTGTTGTGCTCCATTAACCTTTACCCGCCGGGGGCAATGAAGGGGTAGATCGACCCTCTCGATTTCTGCCCGACACTGCGGTAGAATGACACCCAGCAGTGCCCCGTCACCTTAGGTGTGAGTGTTACAAATTTTTCCTCGCGGTCACGGACATGTAAAATCAGTACCTATGGCTTGTGAAGCGTAGTGGTCGTTTTCCTCGCTTTTCCGGGTATGTAGCGCACGTGTTTGGTAATTAACCATATATTTGGGGTCAGCTTAAGTCAACAACCCGCGCCGGGTGCTCTGTAGACCTCTGACCTACCAGAGGTCAAGCCAAGTCAGGTGAACTTTCATAATCTCATACTGAAGCAATGCAGACTGTAGTTTTCATGCAAGCAATGCACCTGTGCTGAAAATCGCTCATTGTACACAATTCGCTCACTTCGAACCTTTCACATATTAAGGTGATATCAGGTCATGTCATGTTACTTGAGGACAGCAAACAACGGGAATATGTGAGATCGGAAGGATGACAGCACGAAAACAAGAAATTATTACCAACATTCAGATAGTGTCAAGCGAGATATCGGGGTTACGATGAATCGAGTAGGTCAAGTCCCGTGGTCTGAGGATCAAGTGAGTTTGGTGATCTCCGATTGTCTTTTCTTCCACTTACTTGCCCCGACCAGTTTTCGTCCAAATTGTGTTCAAAACATCGGTTTTGCTTTATTTCATGCCAAATGCATTTCCGTCCAAACGATTAATTAAAACAAATCAGTGACATTCCCAACCCTAAAATTGG
This sequence comes from Pollicipes pollicipes, assembly GCF_011947565.3. Taxonomy (NCBI): domain Eukaryota; kingdom Metazoa; phylum Arthropoda; class Thecostraca; order Pollicipedomorpha; family Pollicipedidae; genus Pollicipes; species Pollicipes pollicipes. The sequence goes on from NW_023596545.1 coordinate 29,810,643, forward strand.
CCGCATTCGGGGGGTCACAAGTTGACTAGACACGGATGTCAATGCGTCATGTTATTTTCCATGCACAAACCAAGGCTACAGTGTCATTTTCGTGGCGCTAACTCAGTGGCTAGGAAGGTCCCGATTACTCTTGGTTTGATTCATCTGCACGTCATATTTGAGGCCTGGGAGGTCACACGTTGGCCGAGAAACGGATACCAACGGAACATTTGTACGACATGCACCACGGTGGTGTTCACTGCCGCGCTCTATCTTGCTTACTTGTTAAAAGGACTGGGGACCGATTTGGCCTTTACCAATGGTTACTGGCAAACATGAGCATATGAGTTGTTGCGACAAAAAGTTTAAGTTCATGAGCAAAACAGCGGTTAATGATTCATCTCCGGTGGTAACGAACGGCGCTGACTACGTGCAAGTGCATATGAAAGCGGGCGGAGGGAGTAGACTAGGAATCCAGGTTGCGAATATCCGCATAGGAAATGGTGCTTGTGTGGCAGAAAATGAGGAAGAGTGCGCTTGAGGCACTGCGATTTCCTTGTAGGGACCGTTGAATTGATTTACGTGAATTGCTGTGGGGTGTCTGCTTGACGTCAGCAGTTAACCTGTTCGTGGATATGAGCCTGTTTGGTGGCGCTGTCGAGTATGTACCCTGCAGGGAGGTGCTAGTATGTCCCAGATATGTGAAAGCACGTGAATGTGCTCTTGCATATATGTTTGAGAGGACTGCGTTATGAAAGAGCACTTTTCCCTTTTGAAGTCAGTTTTCCGTGGACTGACATCAGGATCACTCGTTCCAGCCCTTCATAATGGATCACCTGAGCCGCCATTCCAAAGGCCCCTCCGCATTCACATACGGTTATCTCTTCGCGATTTGCACCAAATTAGAAGGTGCCATGAGCGCTCGATAAACGGCTCGCCTTCAAGAGTCAAAGCGTCGCCAGCCACAAGTGCAGCCGATGTTTTGTTTAAGTGGCCGCCTAGCCAGCCAGCGGCGCAACTCGCCTGTCCCAGAGCAACGACACCGGGAAATCGGCCCGGTGACATGTTTACTAGCTCTCACGCATCGCTGAAAACTGTGTTCGGATCCGATTTCTCCAGGTTGGACTTAATTAAACGCAAACACTACAATAATTATGCATGTAAACGTTCAAATGATTGTTATGCCCTAAAACATGCTTGATGAGAGAAACGGACGTGTGTACGATGCGGATATTTTGGCGCCGATGTTTTCTTCTAGGATGGAAAAGTGTGCCACTCATTTGAAAGAAAATATAGCTGCTCTGGTCACATCGGACAACTGTAATGTAGGGTAAAAGAAGACCCTCAGAAGCACATTACGAGCTGAACATAGTTAAAAATACATACTTAAACTGTTAGGTGCATTTGCGAGGGACTTAATGCATGTAAATAAGACCATACTTATAGCCTTATTCGTCGTGGAATAGTCAGGAGAACGGAGATATAGATGCATTGATATTTCGGCTAAATGCCTTCATCAAAACGAATAACAGTGGTCTCATACACTACGGATATTCGTTCAGATAAAGGCATGCAGTCGAAATATAAATGCATCTATGTCTCCATTTTATTGATTATTCTACGAGTAATAATGCTCTAAGTGCTGTCTTACTTATATTAAAGTACATACTCTGCTTGTATTGTCCTATGATGTAGCAAGGAAGAGGAAATCACACACTTTGCTTATATTGGCCTTACTTCTCCATATTATTATAGGATCACCTTCTTTTCATCGGCTAAAACAACACTGTTTTCTTTAAACCCCAGCCCCGGTTTTACGAAACAGAACAGAAAGATTCAGGGAAAAGAAATCACAGTTCTAGGTGCTGAGCAGTAATATGAATCGTGGTGAAATTGACCCAAGTATCAGATATGATGGAAAAAGCTCACTTGTTATTAGACGCATGCTTTGAAATGCAAAACAGGGCTGTCTGTAACACAATTCCACTCTCGGTAAATATGCCTTTCATTACGTCATTTTTAATGGCCTTGTCATAGTTGCTACTATATCGGATGATGCTACTCCCTTGAGTCACTTGTTCGCGCTGAATGGTGGTGTTATAGGTATGTGCGTATAAAGTTAAGCTGAGAGGCTTAATGTGCGTGTGTGTGTGTGTGTGTGTGTGTGTGTGTGTGTGTGTGTGTGTGTGTGTGTGTGTGTGTGTGTGTGTGTGTGTGTGTGTGTGTGTGTGTGTGTGTGTGTGTGTGTGTGTGTGTGTGTGTGTGTGTGTGTGTGTGTTTTGGCCTCTCGTGTGGTTCTTGAAATGTTGTAAGGGAATGTTCCACCTTTTTGAAGACATTAAATCAAGCATCAAATGTGATGAACTAAGCGGGTATATAACGATTAATATACCTTTAAGTGGAAAATGCTTCTCTAGACGGCACAATTTCTGTCTTTTTTAAATTTGTTCTCGATGCGTCAATGTTTGGTTGCGTCATACAAGGTTTGTATCACAACGCCCATTTATGGTTCGTCAATCTCTCGACAGATGGTAGCACGGATTGGAAGTGTTTGCTGAGCTAAATATTATCATGTGCTCTGGTGTCGGTTTTTTGCGTTATGTCCTCGAATAATCTATCTCGGAGTTCAAGATATTGGCTTGTACTCACATACTCGGTGATAACATATTTCTTAAGTTATTCAATTGCAAGTCTCATTTCCGTTACCACTGGGAAGACTGTCTAACTTTTTGCATCATGTAACACAAAACGTGATTCGTGTTGGATGATCCGTCCCCCGTATCCTTACTCTTCCTTCATCGTGAATCCTCGCAACGCCCCGTTTGTTCGGGGCAGGTTGTATGCGTCAGCCATGAGTGGGCCGATAGGCCCCCTGGAGGGGGACCCCGACCGAACGCCCAGCGCACACTCCCAGGGGTCTCTGCGCAGGCTAAGGCCCGGCGGTTGCCCCCTCCCCCAGGCGCATGCAGACCTGCCCCACCGTTATCCAGTCTCCTTCATCCCACAGCCCTGAAATGATCGTTGCTGGCCGAAAAGGCTGTAATTCAAACAACCTAATGGTGTACGATTACCAGAACCCCTTATCCTCTTTTTTGCTTTATCCTGCATACTCATGACGTTCCGCTAGTCCGGGACAGGCTGAATTGGGGTCAGGATGGTAGTTCGGGACAGGATTGGGGTCCCTCCACAGGAGGACCCCAATGTGATTGGTAACCTCTTTCTCGAAGTCATGTCTGTGACATTGTATTTAAAAGTTACCGGGAGCCCAGGTGCTCACAGGTACTAGGTTACGGAGTACCTGTACCCAGGTACAGGTACCCCGTAGACCGGCGCCCAGCGCATACTCCGCAGAGGGTTCCCTGCGCTGGCTACAGCTCGGCTGTTGTATTTCCAGCTGTATGTATTCCTGCCCCACCATGATCCAGTCTCCTTCATCCCGTAGTTCTGAAATCATCATAAGTGGTCGAACGGGCTCTAATCCAAATAGCCGAAATAACCGTGCTAGAATATCGCATAGCTTGCAGAGCATTGGTTGAAAGCCAATCGTGATCGACGCTTTATCTGGAAATCGTGCCCACGAACGCGAGATGTGAATGACTCGACAATTATATTTTTCTTGACCTTGCACGCCGCATGACCAGCCGAGTGGCATAATTTGAATGCCATGGTTATCACGTCATGTATGCCTGGGTAACCTTGAAATAGTCTGGTCATCTTTGGGCGTATAAGTTAGAAACTAGGCGCCTCTAGGTTTTAAGACAGTCTGGGCTGTGAACTGCACCAAAATGGTCTTTCAGTGATATGGCTATTTCATTTGAAAAGCTCATACAAATGCGCAACACTTCCTTTATGGTATTCGATCATTGGCCTCCTGTCTGTCAGAACTAGTAGTTACCCAAAGTACCTGGGTTGTTTACCACAAAACATGTTCGTGATCGAGACAATCAGTTTGCAGCTCGATTTGACTCTCAGTCAATCACATTCTAATTATCGGTGTGTAACGTGCTGATCACTGCAAACACAACTGTTCCGTTGCCGATATTTGTATTGACCATGATCACAATAAAGCCATTGAGTTTGGGACATTTGGGACGTATCTGTGACAAATCCATGTGAGGTGGGGTGGGGTGGGGTGGGGACTGGGTGAGGGTAGGGTTAGGGATGGGGGTGGGGATAGGGATGGGGGTGGGGGTTAGTAGGCAGATGCTGGACTAAAGTCTTGCCCCCATAATTTTCCACCCAGTGTACCGTGCCGCTGGTTTGGGCAGGTTACATCAGACTCACGCTTGCGCAGTGCTCCCCATTCCCTCCCCCTCCTTCTCCCCACAGCTCCTCCCTCCCTCGTATGGGATTTAATTCAGTCACAGCCCCCTACCTTGTTTGGACCGCCGCACAGGTCTGGGATTAGGGGGGTTCAAAGTAAGGCAGTTATGGTGTGAGCCCGGTTTAAACCAAATCCAGAGCTTTATCCCACCATGTCTCAGGCTTTACTTTGCTGGACGGTAGTGGCGTTATGGGTCGGTTTTTGCGCTATGAAGCACACGAGGGAACACGGAGGATGCAATAGATGATTGGCTCATTTGTGTTGTCCATGGCGTTACGTACGTCACGGTCATTGGGCGCTCGGCGCTCACCGTGCACCTTGTTTATGGCTGAAGGCAGAAAAAAGCATGATATAATTTGCGAAATGTTGGAACAAATTTCGTTCCGCCCCCAATTTCGCCGTCTGTCAAGTTAATTATGAAGGCACGGTCTAACAGAAGGGTAGTCGGCAAAGTTAAGAGCGTGGAAGTGCAAAATTGTGGAAAAGTCCCAGTGCCGGCACTTTAACAGCACCAACCAAGGTGCATTGGTACCGGCTATGGTGTCAGCAGGGCTTAGACGGTGGCGACATTGGCGCCAGCTTTCGATGCGATTATTAAAACAGGCCAACATTTCCCAGTACCGGTATTGGCTCGACACGACTCAGAAGCAGCCACCGATTTTTGCACTGATCTTTGGCCCGGAGCCGGGATATATTGCACGGAACCCTCTTTTGTCCGGTCGCGGCGCCACGTGCTGTGCGGCACAGCCTGTGCTCAGGCGTTACCTGTACTGCGGTACAGTCTGTGACGCAGGCGCTGCTGGTTGTACATTAAGAAAACCCACAGAAAATGCACAGCATTAGCAATGGCAATCTGAAGCCCCCTTTGTGAAATGGATGCAACTGTACAGCAAGCAGAGCTCAGTGGCGTGCGGCGCAGTCGACGCGGCAGGCGCTGCGCACCGTGCCGCCCGGTCTGCGCGGCGAGCGCCCCGCCGCCTGCGGCGCCCGCGCCGGCTCTCCGCTGTCGCTCCGTAGCCATGGATACGCTCCGAGCGCGCTGTAAGTGGCGGCAGCGCCGGCGGCGGCACGCGTCGACGCGCCGAGCAGCAGACGCCGAGGCGAGAGGTCGGCCGGATCAGTGCGGGCGGACGCGGCGGCCGCCGGCGGCGCGCGAGACCGAGTGTGCGGGTGTGCTCGCGGACCGGACCGTAGACCTGTCACGCCTAGCTGCGGGTGTGCTCGGGGACCGGATCACCGGCCTGTCGCGCACCGCCGCGCCACGGCAGCAGCAGAAGCCTAGAGCGGGCGGATCATACGTCAGGCTAGCTTGTGCTCCTGGGGATGAATGGTTGCTTAGTTCAAGGTCATGAAAGTAACGTCTCGCCCCTTTTCAATTTCGTCTTAATCTGAATCCCCGGCATAAGAGTTCTTGAAGACTTGAAGCATTGTTCATTGCCCCTCGGGTCGTATTTGCTTAGTGAGCTGTGAAATGATAACTTGTGGGCTCGCTTACTCTGACCAGATACGTGTTTTTTTCTTCTGTGGTGACATTTCAACCAAGTGCGAGTTCTATTAAAGTCGCCATTTCTTTGCATGACAAGTTGCAGTTGACAAGGGGTGTCCCGCTCATTAATGATGGCAAGGAGCAACTGTTGACATCAGCGATTGTAAATGGACTGGTGCTGAAAGAACATGGGAAAACTTTTCGGGCCAAGATCTCCACCTCTCCATCTGTGGAGGATGTCATCCTTCAGCATATGTCAGCTGCCATTTCGGCAATAGTAAATAACAAGTGTCACGAACGTATGCTCCATGAAATGTTCGTCAACATTCAATCTTGATGACGTGTTTTGCGTAGGTTTATCTATTCCACAGGTGCCCCGTGCCCGTCCACATTTTATTTCAAATGCTGGCCCAATGTCAGCAGGCTGCTAATGCCACAATGTGCGAATGGATGTGACAACTAGTGCGGCAATGATTTGTCCGGCATCATTTCTGGAAGCAGCCCTGAACAGCCTTGTTTTAAAGGAAACGGTTTTGTGTATTACACGCTTGTGTAAGTGTTTACCTTCGATTTAAAACCAGGTTGACACATTGTCTTCGTCCTGTCGATTAATTTTCGACACAGGAACTCAATGGCGCAAAAAAACAGGAGCAGAGATTTCATCACATTGTTTGTGGTTCCTTTACAATGGGAATACAAGTGGAGTATGTCAAAAGACAGGTCAAAAATCACTGTGGCTGTAAGGTAAGATACATAAATCGTACCCATTGGATTTGTAACAGTTAACCTTGCGTCTGATTTTGACCTTGCGATCATTTTTAGCCGGCATCTGAGGCTCCCGCCACCAGGACGCAGTCGGACCAATGTTACACATACCTGGAGTATGTATTTGCACTGCGGTTGAAACTGCGGCTGGGTTCAGTTATTGAAGACACTGATCTCGCGCTCACTAGCCTGATAAAACTCCCATATCACTTCGGCGCAATTTGTCTGCTCTGTTTTTACGTTGCTCGGGAACATTGTGTTTGATTGCGTGTTGGATTGACACGTGCGATATGGACAGAACCATAAACGTAGGTTTCGTTAAAACCAATAGGGGACGCAGCTCTCCTTCCCAATCAAAACTTGTCTTGGATGCAGGCGCTGTCAAGTGGCCCTGGCCGGATATTTGATTATTTCGTAACTAGCGACCACGTGATTCGTGAGGTGATGTCATGCAAATTGGGCCGTGTCGTACAAATAAGCAGTATAGTTGATTGTGTCTTACTAACAGGCACAATGTTTTAGATTCCTCGTCATTTGTTTCATGTTTGGGTAAGATTTACCTTCTTTATGGCAATGCTCTTAACTCTAATTCCAAAAGGATGGCGGGAAAAATCAGTGGCAATGATGAAGTTGTATATTTATACCTCGGGCTATGTGATCAGTGGCCAAATTTTTGACCAAGTTGACCAAATAATTGACCAAAATTTTCTTACACATAGGTCCAAATTTACCTAGAGTATAACATTTATGCTAGAGGTTTTATCCACATGGCACATTGACCCTTACGCCGTGGCCTTTTATAAATCCCACGGACCATGTGCAGCTTGCTTCTCTATTTTTGTTGCAAGCAATGCAGCAGACATTCATTTGAAAGGTTTGTTCTTGAAGGAAAGGCATAAAATCAGTTTATGCATTCTGTGCCCCCAGCATGCCTATTTTTCTTTATCGCAGGGTGAGGGAGACCCTATGTCCTTGGACCGGCGTTGGTGTGAAACAAAAAAGTACGTACAGTATATTTAACCCACAAGCTCATTTCAGCATACGTTCTGTGTTGCTTTTCCAGTGTTACTTTTGAAAGAATGGCACCACAAACCGGATCGCAAAAGTATTCACAAAAGTCATGTCCGAGCAACATTGTATCGAAGTTTCTTGGACCATCTCGTACCAGGTCATGTCAAACTAACATCATTTGCGCCTTCGCGGGCGCCACATGCGGAGGCTTATTCGTCTGTTTCGCATTTCTCACTGTACGACGGTACCCTTATGAAAGTGGCTTTATGCATATCAGGATCAACAGATGTTAATTTCGGTCACCATTACCTTGTGCTGGATTCTCAAGGTTCTTGATTTCATAGTTCTTACGCTGAGTTATCGACTTTAAATATACCAAGTGTACTGTTTAAATGACGTTTTTAAGCAACCACTGGTTCTATGGACAGTTAAATCGACGTCTCAAGTTGTGCTTACGCTCATGAGTTTTAAAGACAAGCTTAAGCACGCAACGTACACTTAAGAACTAAGCCACGCTAATCCAGGAAGTGCTCTTAATATGTGCATGCACGCCATGCTTGCTTGCATGCTTCCTGACATCCGGTACACAGTTCCACACTGGGAGCTGCACAAACCACAGGGGTTAGGCCAGATGACTACGATCACTCGCACCTAATATAAGATGAAGAATACTTAGGACGACCATCAGACACCACGGACATACGGACGACCATCAGACACCACGAACGTTCCCAAAACGTCCCAAACCTTCTTGGAAGTCAGGTTTTCATGTCCCAGCACGAAATACACGACATTGTTAAGGACTGTCCGAAACAGAGGCGGCGGGGTACCGGTAGTACAGTGGTCAGCGCGTCTGCGTTAACCACTGCGGGTCTGGGAAGCCAGAGGTACGGGGTTCGATTGCCCGCGGTGCCCGCCCTTCCTGCCAGGGTGAGAGGTAGGCGACGCCATATAACCTCAGCAGCTGAGTGCGTCGTAAAGCCCCAATGACACAGAAACAGAGACGGCTAAATTGAAAGGTTTCCACGACCCGTACCGATTACCAGGACGTAAAGTGGTGACCATCAGAGCATATATATATATATATATATATATATATATATATATATATATATATATATATATATACATAAGCAACACATGGCAATGAACGTCAAAAATATGACCCTTTTACCGCCCTGAAACACGCATGCTGTTGTGAAAAGTAATGGATGGATTACCTTTATCACTAATGAATTTTTAGCGATGGTCAGAGGTAATTTGATTTCTAGCTTCAAAATTAAGTTATGATGAAATTGCGTGCATAATCATATTTGTTTTTTGCCCACTGGATGAATTGCCATATTTCTCCCACATTTTCACTGTTCCGGAACGTTTCGGTGCACTTATTCGTGGTTCTTCAGATTGTAGTCACAATAATCGATGTCAAATTGCTGCATGATGACATCTGCATTGCACTCGCAGTATCAAGTGTCATTAATGGTGCATTTGATGACAGCAAAAACATTTATGTAACGACCGAAAGCGAGGTATACAGCTACTGTTTGTTGCTAAATCATGTAGCAATAACGCATAGTTGCCCGTCCCATTTGAATAGACCGATCCTCCACAACTAGCTTCGTCCACTATCAGATTGGAGCGGACAAGGTGCATTTAGAGCTGGACAAGTTCCTGTCCTCTTAAGCATTGTCGCAGGGTCACAGTTCCCTGCGCAATCCGGGTAATACGTCCCGACTGCCAGGCAGATAGAATATAACCATAACACACGAGGACCTATCCTGGGATCGCTAGTGTAATGTGTGCTCTGTTGCAGTTGTTAAGCTTTAGATAAAAAAGTTTTCTGAACTGGGGAACTTTGCGCACTGAGAGCGTATAGTTTGCATGTCTGGAGTGCTGCACCCTGGGCGTATATCATTCCTTAAGCACTGCAGCAACATGGCAACATACATAATATGGCGGTCCGTCGCTAAGTGACGAGTGACATCCATTATGTTACATCTATTCGGGGCCCATTTTCTGTTCAGCAAGCTTAATGGGAGTACAGTCTACGCGTGTTCATTTTGAGGCAGTCTTTGATCAGCATGTACGCGTATTCAGCGTCCCCACCGGATGTCTGAGTGGCATTGGAATGTCATTAGCGACAACGCATGCGCCGTGGTGACGCAACACCACCCGGCGCGGCGTTCATGTAGTTGTGCGTGCGTGCGTGCGTGCGCGCGCGCGCGCGCGCGCGTGTGTGTGTGTGTGTGTGTGTGTGTGTGTGTGTGTGTGTGTGTGTGTGTGTGTGTGTGTGTGTGTGTGTGTGTGTGTGTGTGTGTGTGTGTGTGTGTGTGTGTGTGTGTGTGTGTGTGTGTGTGTGTGTGTATGGGTGACGGTAAGGGCAGTCAATGCGCGGTGCGGGGTGCCGGTGTCGCAGCGGCCCCGTCAGAGCCTGTCGGTGCCGGTCTGTCGTGGATGAACCGTCATGCGGGGGGTGCCGATCATGTCCGAGCGGCCCCGGACATCCAACTGTCCTCTCCAGCAGCGCTCCGGTCCCTGAGCGGCCATGTGCCGATTCTTTGCTGAGTCCACTCTGCCGAAATAAGCGGAGTCGGTTTGGCTGGGTCGTAGATATTTTCCAGCCTTAAACTCGGACGACGGTTGCCTTACGTAAGACTGCGTCTGAGCTGGCATGTGATAAATGGATGGTGACGTCGCTTTACGCAACGACCACTTTCATGTCATATTCCCCTGAGCTAACACATGCTGTGCGAATTGGCGGTAGTCTTGTTCCACACGGCGACCAATTTTGTGCTATAACCCCTCAATGACACATGATGTGCTTTGGCAGCGAGATAGGATCACAAACAGGCGAGCAGATACCGAGCATGCTACAGTTTTGTCATGTTAGGTTTAAGGAGGCACCATTCATGTTACGCACATTCGACTTGACGGAAACTTGACACATTTGTGACACTTGAGGCACACACACACACACACACACACACACACACACACACACACACACACACACACACACACACACACACACACACACACACACACACACACACACACACACACACACACACACACACACACACACACACACACACACACACACACACACACACACACACACACACACACACACACACACAAATGTATATATATATATATATATATATATATATATATATATATATATATATATATATATATATATGTACATATATATACATGCGTGTGGAAACCAATTACCTAAATTTTGTTTTGCCTCGCGTAACTACATTAACAGTACACCAGCTGGGCGTACTTATAGGACGTATGTCGTAATGGTTAGCGTCACACAAGTAAGCCTTTTTAATGGCATTGCACAGAACTGTCCATGGCAGAAACCCAACACATCGTATTGCTTAAGAGAATCGACAGCAGCGATTTGTCAAGACAGCTTCCAAATCCGCTGTAGCGTGAGGATGGCGGATTTCTGCTTGTTGGGTCTCTTTTGGCGTGAGCGTAGCAACTATCTTTTTGCTGGGTCTGCTGTGGCGTGAGGATATAGTACTTCTGCCTGCTTTGTCTTGCTGTGGCGTGAGGATGGCGGCATTCTGCTCTGTTGCTGTAGCGTGAGGATAGTGACATTCTGCCTGCTCTGCCTGCTGTGGCGTGAGGGTACTGACATTCTGCTCTGTGGCTGTCGCGTGAGGGTAGTGACATTCTGCGATGTTGCTGTGGCATGAGGGTAGTAACATCCCGCCCTGTTGCTGTGGCCACGCGGTGTCTACCGGTCCTCCCGCCATATGAGTGCGGTTCCCGCCAGCCATGTTCCCACGACAGCACAGTGACTGTCAGCTGTTGCTGCCCGGTCTACCGGAATGGCACGGTGCTCGCCGGGTCTGCTGTCGGTTCATTGTCTTCGCCGCGTGCCTGCTGGCGTGCCAGTGCTCTATCTGCCAGGTCTGCTGGCGTGCGAGTGCTCCGTCTGCCGGGTCTCCCGTCATGCCGGTGCTCTGTTTGCCGGGTCCGCTGTCGCGCCTGTGCTCTGTTTGCCGGGTCCGCTGCTGTGCCAGCGCAGCGTTTGCTTGGCACGCGTGGCCTGCTCTGCTTGGTCCGCACCGCCGCGTCCGCGCGGTGTCCGCCGGGTCCGCCGTCGCGCCAGCCCGGCGTCAGCGGCGAGCGTGCCGTCGCGTCCGACCGGCAGCGGTCGTCTGTGGCTGTGCAACAGCTCGTGCCCGCGCCCCGTTTGTCACGGCACTGCGTCAGCGGCGGCGCCATCGATCGAGCCGCAATGAACGCCTCTCGGGCGCCGTGAGTGGTGATCGGACCGCCGGCGGGCTGATGGCGGCGGCGGCCAGGCGCTGCCGCCGCCGCTGCCGCATTGTCCGCGCCGGGTCGACCCGGCCATCTGCCGACGGCTGATGTCGGCCGCAGACTTCATCTGTGTGCACGGCTGGTGTACAGCTTTGTTTTCAGGGTGGCCAGCTGGCGTCTGATTTGGACCGTCCTATAATCACGGCTGGGAGCGGATCAGATCGGATTGCATCTGGTAAGATGCGACAAATCACATGCGTGCCAGGAAGCCATGTCGTGTGCGTACGAAGGACGCCGACTGAAAGCTTCGGCCCAACATTCTTACCAGTTATCATGCTTGCGTCCCCGCTCTATTTGAAAGGCGTCGTGGCTCCCGTTTTTGAGCCCAGCCCTTGAGATGACGGGTGTCGGCTGGCTGTCATTGCGGCGCACGCCGGCACCATGATGACGAAGCGGCCGCCGCGCTGGGCCAGAGCTGTCCGCCGGCGGCAGTCGCGGCGACCGGAGTTTGTGGCTGGCATGAGGCGCCGTCAACTTTGGCCGATAACTTGCCCGGAAGGGGGCGTGTCCGACGGCCGGGCCGGATGACTCGGTCTCCCACCGCCCCCGAGCGCGCGCTCGCGGATGACCCGAGATGCCGCGCTCGGGGCGGATGCCGGCAAGTCTGTGGAGTTAAGTCTTGCCATCGTCCGCAGGCGACGTGGCTCTGTTTGTACGGGCCATCCTCTGGGAAATGCTTGCTACGGGGTAAAGATTCAACCTTTGAACAAGTTTTCCAGCCGGCGAAATCCGCCCAGCCATGCTCTAGATCCAGTCGGCTTACAAGTCTGCCGCGGTGATATTTTAATTAATTAGGGGGACTTTTATGAATGGCAGTACCGCTCAGCAGAGTGATTATGCAAGGAAGATGCCCCATTCCGGTTCTATTTTGTCAGTGGATCCGAAAGGATTCTAGGACGTCAAGTGCTCCCCAACAGAATATGGCTCCCTGAAAGCTTAAAAGTGCCGATGGGGAGGAAAACGTACGGAGTCTTATTTGAATAATAATGTTCTAACATTTTTCAACATGATGCTACGTGCTACATCTAACTTCTGCGAATACGAGGGTCGCTACAAATGCCATCATCTATGCCATCTGGTGATATTGGGCATGTCATGATATTGAGGTATGTATTGACTTGATTAAAATGATATCATAATGATGATTATACATAATAATGAACATGAACATTGAGAAGTTGCATCAAATAAATTAAAAATAATATGGGGCACTAGAAATGGAATGCACACAAATCAGGCACGAAGTGCATGCACACGACCCTTCTGAAGGATTGAGTTACGTGGCTGACATGTTGGTACCTGAAAGCCGAACAGTTGGACTGAATTATCAACAGTCGGACTTCTTGTTGTTGAAATGAGTTGACACCATTGACTGTGGTATAACATTTTCAGCATTCACTGTCTTGAGTTCTGCGATGGTGCGTGATTGTGTTGTAAGTTGTTTCTAGTGGTTAAAAAAGAGTGGTTGCAGCCAACAAGACGTAAAACACGGATTCGTTTTAACAGATAAGAGTAAAAACAGTAAAGGCCTCATCCCGCGAAGAAAAAACCGTGAAAATGGAGACATAGATGCCTTGATGTTTCGAAAGTACGCCTTCATCGAAACAACAGCAGAAGGGAATTCAAAATTTCCTGCCGATGATTTCACTCGATTTTACTGTTGTTTTTTTTTTAGAAACAGCGAGCCACATTTTTTCAGGAAACCAACACTCAGGGGATTAAACCAGGAGCAAGGGCCAGCCACTACTACCGGTGCAACGCATATCTAAATAAGAATTACAAATATGCAGTGTAACCAAGAATTAGCCAGATATGCTCTGTATCGGTAGTAGTGGCTGGCCATTTCGTGGTTGAATCCTTTGTATGCCGATGTCTTGTAAAAACGGTGGCCCGCTGTTTAAAACAAAACCTGAAAAATCGAGCATGATTATCGGCAGGCAATTTTTAAGCTACTTATGTGAGCTATTGGTTCGATAAAGGCATGTTGTTGAAATATCAAAGCATCTATATTCCCATTCTTCTGGTTTGTCTGTGAGGAATGAGGCTATTACTACTTTTGTATCTATGTGAATGATGCTCCTCGCAAACGCACTTAACAACTTATAGAGTCATTCTGTTTGTATAATGTTACGGCAAGCCAAGTAACGTCACAAATCATAGATGAACTGCAATACTGTCGCAGTTACCCCAAGAGGAAAAGTGATCGATTTAGTGAAGTACGCAACCCACTGACATTACATTTTCAAAACATGTAACACATTTGTTTTAAGGAGACAGACGGAATTTTCCCTATCGCTATAATGGTATTCAGACATGTATACCTCATTCGTGGCGGTTGTTTAAAGCTGGAAATTGTAGTTAAGAATTGATGTCATGATAATCCGTGCGTCGGATGATTCCATAAGTGTGCGAGCCATTCCAAGTGAAAATGACCAAGTTGTGTATTTAGCCATTGAAAGACCAAAGCCGACCTCGTTAAACTCATATAATGTTCCGTATACCAGCGCAAGGAACATAGTTCTACTTTTGGTACGTTCTTACCTGTAGAGAAAACTCTTACTGAGACTGAAAAGACGCCAGAAGTATGCGTGAAAGTTACAAATAAATCAATACGCATTCCCCCTGCACTTAACCAGGTCAAAGCAAGTTGATATCTCAATGAAAGTTTCAGCCTTGGAATGCATATTTGACATATTTTTCAGGTGATATTCGTCTTTTTGCAAGTATCAACTGACAAGTTTTCACCCGCAACTAAGCCTCCTAGCTTGGTCATATACGTACATTATTTCTTCATATACAACTCACATTGAACAAGAGACCTGTCTCCTGGCCCAGTGTGTAGTGAACGAGCGAGTTGTCTCCTGGCCCAGTGTGCAGTGAATTAGAGAAGCGAACGAGACAATTATATAAAGAGAGAGGTGAAGAGAACACTTAGAGAAATGAAAGTACAGTGAACGAGAGAAGCAAGTCCGGCCAGGTGCGCGGTGAGCGCGAGGTAGCGCTGCTGGGACTCCGCGCGCGTGCAGCGCCCCGCAGCTGGGAGACGATCGCCCTGAGGCAGCGCGCGCAGTGAGCAGCGGCAGTACGTGCAGCGCCCCGCAGCTGGGAGACGGTCGCCCTGAGGCAGCGCGCGCAGTGAGTGGCGGCAGTACGTGCAGCGCCCCTCAGCTGGGAAACGGTCGCCCTGAGACAGCGCGCGCAGTGAGCGGCGGCGGTACGTGCAGCGCCCCTCAGCTGGGAGACGGTCGCCCTGAGGCAGCGCGCGCAGTGAGCGGCGGCAGTACGCGCTGCACCATGTGAACCGCCCCGACCGGAGACGGACGAAGGGCGGCCAGCTGGGCGCGGGTGGCGCGCGACGGCCGGCGGCGCGCT
>NW_023596545.1:29826947-29837572 GCF_011947565.3 Pollicipes pollicipes
CTCCCCGTGGGCCGACGCCAGACGTAACGAGCGAGCCGCCCGGCGCCCGGGCTGCTCCGCTGCCGCTGACCGTCGTCCTCTGGCCGTTGCAGACCTGTTCCTCGGACCCATGTGCGACTACGTGATCGCGGCGGTGGCGCGGTACGCGGCCATCTGGGGCGTGCCTGTGGTCACGCCCAGCGCCCAGGCCAACGCCTTCCTCGATAAGCAGGGCCAGTTCCGCACGCTCACGCGCATCATGGGCTCCTACCACCAGCTAGGCGCCGTGTTCCAGCCCGTTATGCAGCTGTTCGACTGGCGTGTGGCAGGTCTGCTGTACGAGGAGTTCGACACGACCGAGCACAAAGGCCACCACTCGTGCAACTTTATGATGAAAGCTGTCTATGAGGGCATGAAGGTCAAGCCCACCTACAGAAAGTTTCTGAGCAGTAGTCCACGGCTGGACTTTGCCTCGCTGCTGCGGGAAATGGCCAAGTCGGCCAGAAGTAAGTATTCCACGGAATCCGGGCTATCACATTGCGGGAGAGTATCATGAAGTTCGTCGCTGGGCTAAGTGGAAGCAAAACTATGAACCAGGGTGGCACCACTCGAAAGTCCCAGCAATTTTCTAATGAAACGTCCCACCTATGATGTCAAATGGAGCAAATGGACCATAAACATATAGACACCACGCTTTCCTCACGACTGTCACCCGTTGAAAAATCCTGTCGGCTTTCGAAAGTTTCGCAGAAATAGGCTGCGCTGCTGAGAAGAGCGGATGGACGCAAAGGCAGGGCAATGGCGCCGGTTAATGCTTCACGGTTCGACCGGACCAAATTATTCCAGCGTCACGCCCACCTGATCTGCGCCAGTGATTGGTTTCGCCTGTCATCCTGTAATGGCACTATAGCGTTGCACAATGGAGTCAGTCTGAGTGCGCTATCTTGCCTTGCTCTGGCCGTAAACCACCTTTTTCAATATTCTGCAACATTTTTGCGACAATTGTGGTAGGATAAATACGATGGTAATAACACGAAGAGCCCCTTAAAAGCAATAAAGAAAGAATGCAAAATTGCAAAGGGTTGCACATATTACAGGCAGTGCACCCCGTTGCAATGTTACGCCGTTGCAGCAGCCATCCGCAGCCGTTACCGTTATCCGTCGTCGTTATCATATAACTCGTTAATCCATCCCCGATCACCGTCACCCGTTACTTCACTGTGATCGGAACCTCCGGTAATGGGTGTCGTTATGAAGCCCCAGAAATGACCGGCAGCAGGCAAAGACGGGATGTTCTGTGGTTTCCGAATAATGAAACGGTCGTCACATTTTCCTTCAATGCCAGTCATCTTGGCACAGCCCCTAGACGCTAGCATGCTTTACTTTCCAGCCGCCCATCGGTAGTGCCAGTGATGGTGCACCATAGTCAGTTATTTGCGTGCAATTTATGGAAGTCGCAAAAAAATCAAATTAGATCGGCGCTTATTCGAGGGCTTCCGGACCGCCCTTCAAATGGTGATTAGATCTCGTTTCGCGCTTGGAAGTACCGGCGTCCAATTCCCGATGCCGGCGTTGTTAACCGGCCTGAGCACAACAAAGATTGGTTCGACGCAGCCCGACTAGCGGGCCGATGGATGGTGCGATCAAGCGTCTGCACTCGGAGGGAAAGCCTAGAGCCTGGCAGGTTGCCTTGCCCCCCCCCCCCCCCCCCCCCTCCTCCCCGCACGTCACGCCCGTGAGCGGACTGCGTGAGAAGTATGAGCGCCACAGCTGGGAGGCTGAACCCAGTATTAAAGAGTGTGTGGTCGTAACTGAGGCGGCGCATTAAAAGAAAGGACAGAGAGTATCCCCAAAACAGCACGAGTCTATAATGCAAAGTGTTGGAGGTAAATACAGAGCTTATGAATGACGTATTTCAACTTATTCTCAATCGCCAGCTTGAGCTTATCCATATTTAGAAGACCGCGCACGTTGCAAGTGCAAGTCTCTGACAAGTTGTGCAAGTCTCTGACTGAAAAACCAAACGAGGCTTAGGACGAAACTTAGACTCTAGAAACTAAGCTGCAGACAAGCATCCATGGTCTCTTCAGATAATTTACCTTGTCATTGCATAATGCTCTGTTTTCACATCGTTGTCATCTATGATAAAGATGTGAGCGAAAATTAACCGTAACGAAACGAAGATTGGTCTGGGTGAATGGACGCAGCCGCCGGTGGAGAATGCGGCCAATGGGCCCCTGATTTTGGAATGCATGCTTACTTCATGGAGGGACCAACCTCTGCACACCAGTTGTTGTGGTCCTTATTTCCGATTACTGACGTTAGCGTTCTACGCAGACATCACGTAGTTACGTTCGAAACTGAGGCGGTCTTGAGGGCCATCCTGTGCTCGAACCTGTCGGACGCCAGATAACGTGGTACACGAGAGTGAGTGCTCTACCTCACTAATCGCCATCTGTATCCCATTTAAGATGGCTAAAGGGAGTACTCCACCTTTTTGTACTTGCCACTTATTGTTACATCAGACGCATGCTATTCCATCTGCAATACCCATTTTCTCGAAATCCTTCTGAACACCTATGAATTCTGCTTCTAAGTAGCCACACTGCGGAATAAGTATCATTTAACTCTCTGCTCACCACTATGAAAGTAAAACATTTCCTTTGGCTTGTTTTTTCCACCGTGTGTTCTGCAATGTTTGCAACACACTAATGTGTCAAAATATTTGTGGACTAAATGCCACGAAAGCGTGAAACCCTTTGTTTAAACAAAAATATGCACAAACACGAAGCTGTTATCCTTCCTGCGAATTCAGCGAACCGTTATACTACGGCTTTATGTGACGCGCTAGTTCAATCTTAAACCTGTGCGCTTCTCAGTTACAGGTTGCCCGCTGGACCAATCATAAACGTTCTTTTATTCGCACCAATGGAGGTGCGCACGGTGGTTGTCATGACGACGATTGTCTCGACTGCAGGGAAGAAATGTAATGCTATTACAAAGCGTTGGCAGCGTAATTTGTAATCGACAATGATTGAAATTGAAATCCCGATCACGTCTGGACGGTGCTTCAGTGCCACCGCCCAGCGATATTATTAGACGAACTAGTCCTGAGGTTTCACTAAGTATGTTCTTGAGATACGCCCCAAAATGTGGGAAACCCCCTCTAAGTTAATAATGTACCAGTGCTTCATGCAGTGTTCAGGTTTGAAGGATGTTATGTAACCGGGTGTCGAACTCAGTACACCAATCGGGACGCGAATAACTGAACGACCTCATCGAGCGTTTAAGCCCCAGGATTGCGTGGCCCGCGCGTGGTCAATGCCCTCTGTCCTTTTCTCCGAACGGAGCTGCGGCAGCGCACGCAGCTCTCGCTTAAAACGCAGGCGGGCCAAAGGGCCTTCTCGTGTTTAGGTCACCTTGGCAGTTGTGGATGCGCTTCTTGTTTTTAATGACGGTGGCCGTCCACATGTCCATAGCAGAGCCGCACCAGCTGATGCAGCTGATGCCGCCTTTGCAAGCATCAGCCATATCTGATGTTTGCAAAGATGACTACAAATTTTACATCCCGAGTGTATCTATTTTGATATTATTGCAGTGCAGTGTTTTTCAAACAATAGTTGCTTTCCCTTTTGTCTCACACGCTTTGATTTTCTTTGGCATATGGGCGTCTGGAAATACTGGTGGTTGAGGGACATGGCTGTGTTGAAAATGGCAACGTATATATTTCGGTTGGCTGCTTGTGAGTGAGCAGTATATGTGTGTACAGTTCGTTACGTTTCAAGCTCCATACGCGTTTCCTCGGCGATGCCCATGATAGCCGTCACGTGATGTTATGTTGGAACTCGTGCAAGTTTTACATGGCCATCATTTTGCCACCGAACTGTGCTGTTCATAATGAAAGCTTGATTTACATAAAATAACCTTGAAAGTTTACTTACCGTATGGATGTCAGGGCTTTCAAAAGATACTGGGATGATTTCTCTATGCATTTTTCCTTACTACCCTCATGTTCAGTATGCAAGTCAGAGAACCCAAATGTAGCAATGAAATTGGCACTGATTTCATCTCAACCGAATGCCCATATATTGGCCTCGTTGAACGCGCTAGATGTTGAGCGAGCTTAGAATCGGCAGACGAATGAGCGGAAACATGCCATGTCGTGCACGTGATACCACAGCACCCCTGCTGTGTTTCAGTCATCATTCTGTGCGCCTCACCTCACCGTGTGCGCGAGATCCTGCTGGTGGCCGACGATCTGAACATGGTCAGCAGCGGCGAGTACGTGTTCTTCAACGTCGAGCTGTCCACCAGGTGAGCCCTGAAAGCCGTGCTTGACAGTCCTCTTCTCGGTGACCGCCATCATAGGCGACTGCAGGCACAGGCGAGGGTGGCGCGGGGTCGCTGTCGCCGACGCTGGTTTGGCGATACCGATCGTTGGTCGTCTGCAGGTCTGAACTGCTCTGAATCCGGCGGAATCAAAAAAGTTTGGGAATCGATCTTTTACGAGAGACTGATTTGTGAGATCATTGCCACGTGAGCTAGAAGGACCTGAGCTTCGCGACACGCCGTTATGACCTTATGGCACACGTGAGGGAAAGGGCCCTAAAGCCAGACATCATAGATTGTCGGTTACTTTAATTACGTAACATCTACCCGATCGAGGGTGACCCGGACTTCTTTTTGCAATGCATGCCTTGAACAGTTTTCGACAAATGCTACACATGTATTTCATCCCTACCATTTATTTTGGAATTAAACGAGGAATGGAGGATGGGGTATAAACGACGCGTAGCCAATGACAGGTTAATGCTACGCAGAATGATCTAGTCAGGAGCTTAGCTTAAAGCGGGCATTTGCTCCCCGCATACTCTACTACAAAACCGTCTTGACAACTGTCTATCCTCCCTTTTGCATCCCCTGGAATAAATGGACCGATTTATGCAGTGAAGATTGTAAACCGTGCGCTGGTTTATCATCCCCAATTTTTTTGTCGACCTGCACTGGTTACGTCGGAATCGGTGGACACGCCTGATGACTGTGTCTGATAAACAACACCCTAATATTTTCAAGTTTTGCCCACTTGTGGCTCTCTGTGAGAAATTCTCGGGAGTTTCTTGGTCATAAATTAAATCATGCCAAGAGAATACAACGCCATTCGGTTTTCCATCATTTGTCCTCTAGTTGGTTTGATCTCAGGGGGGGGGGAGGATCTCAGGGGGGGGGGGATCTCAGAGTGGAATCAACACCCCCGCCTTTTTGGAATGAAGCCCATCAAGGAGTTTTGACGAGGAGTTCATGAATAGAGTCAGAGGATGGTTAAGCATAAACTCTGCTCCTGGCCTGGCGTGACCTCCGTGTTGCCCAACTGACCCTGAGACTGACAACTGACCGCGAAATTAGCGACCGGCCCTGGCACTGACGTTTCGCACCCTGAGAATGCCGACTGATCTTGAGACTGACGACTGACCCTGAGGCAGACGACGGACCCTGAAGCTGGCGACTGACCCTGAAACTGAAGACAGACCCTGATACCGACGACTCACCCAGAAAGTGACGACTGACCCGGAAACCGAAGAGGGACTCTGATACCAACGACTGACCATGAAACTGATGACTGATGTTGAAACTGACGACTGAGTCTGACTGATTCTGAGGCTGACGTTTAAACACTTGCTAAATCACAGCAATGCTACCAAGCAACTTTAAAAGCGGGAGGGAATTTCGAAAACAATTTATAGAGATGCACTTGTTCAATCTAACACTGAAATGACGCGTTCGTGGCCTCGTCCATGATAGCCATATTTTGCTGCCAAAATTTCTGGTAACTTATTTACTGCAAGATTATCAATCTCGGCAGCCCTCAAAAGTTCAAAAGTTTGCACGAAATTCGTCGGGATCCAGTTGCATTTCAGAGAGCCGTAGGCTCGCATTCTGCCGCTCTCTGAGAAGCTCTTCATTGTATCCCCGAGCACTTGTCATGCTCAAGACTGGTTGAACCAGTAATGTGAGGCGGCAGTCGGCTCCGGTGGCGGGTGTAAGCGACGGTCTTGTCGGTAGATCTGTCGAATGAGGTGGAATTCGACCCACGGCTGTCTCTGATCCTCCTGACAGGGAGTGCTTTACATTTGTATGGGGATTTGAACTGAAAGAGCCTTCTTGAAGAGTATTCGGTGAAGTTCGCAGCACTGCCCTTTTTATGACCTATGCCGCTGTAGTTGATGAGGTACACGTCCGCAAAGATGTGCAGACTATTTGGGGGGGGGACTATTTCAAGGTCAGTCAGGCGTCCATGACGACATTATAACGTCATTTGAATCCTTTCATTTCATTAGCCATACGACGGTCAATGATTGATCGCCATGAAGAACTTGATTGTCCAGTCATTCATATATGGCGTTTGTGATCACGATTCCTGGATAGAACGGCCGTCAATTGGCTCTAAATCATTGCTATGCAAGGAACGATGACGTAATCAAAACAATGACCTATTGATGAGCATATTAAGTTAACAGAGAAATTGTGTTGTCCAAAGTAGCCTTGTCCACTTGGAAGTGTACCAATAGCTATAAGTGAGCTATCTCATCACATCTGATGCTTAAAAGTCGTCAGATACTGAACATTCCCCTTAACAAAATTATACAGAATATAACAGCTCTTGTTTGAGTTCCTGCCCAGCTCCGCTCGGACATATAGGACGACCTAAGGACTTTTCCACACACGTTATGAGTCGGGCAGCATATGACCTCTGGACAGCTCGAGTGCGCTCACATCAACAGCTCCAGATCACTCACCATGCCGTCCATTGGCCGGCCGCTGGCCTGAATAACAAGCCGGGCGATCGGCGAGACCGCCCGACGGGTCACCGTGCCGCCGTCCGGCTGACGGTCGCCTGTTATTCCTGAGGCCGACCGACGCCCAATAAAAACAGCCGGCTCACCGCCACTGATTGAAGGTCGGTGACCGGCCCTACGCGGCCTGAGGGCGGGCTGGCCGGCGGAGGCCGGGGCGCGACGCGACGCCGCCGCCGCCGCCGCCGCCGAAGGAGTGGGCCGGCGCTCCGGTGGTGTAGGCCCGACAGGGCCCATGGGGCCGGCTGGAAGCCAGCATGCCGCCGCTGATGCGTTGAAACGGAGTCATTTCCGCGAGCGGGAGTCGCGACCGTGGCTGTTAGCTGACTGTGACATCTGGTACCCGAGCAGCCGGAATGAGATCCCAGGCCACGCCCTCCCAATACGGGCACAATCCAAAAATAAACACAGGCCACGCCTTCCCAGTACGGGCACAATCCAAAAATAAAGAGCCAGGTAAACATTCGTGGCCGAAGAAAGATCCGATCAGGCAAACACTTTTGGATCTAGAACATTTTGTGGGCGAATCCCCAATCCTGCTTGTAACTTGAAAAAGGGTATAAATCTTTGAACGACCTGCAAAAAAGATGCATTGTACATTGCACAATTGGTTCTGTCTTACCCATTGCCAAAATTTTACCAAAATTGACGTTAAGTGAAGAAGTAGAAATGTCTTCACTTTACATCCACAGCTACGACCTACACACCAGATCCAACACGCGCACGCGCACATTCATCTAATTTCAGTTTGACGCAGGCGGCTCTGTTGATAATCCCATAACCCCGTCAGTTATTAGCTGCGCCCATCAAAATTGTCATTGTCCCAGTTTCGCCTTCAAATAACACCCCTCTCCCCTCGCGCACACTCTCTCCGCCTCTCCCTGAAAGACCACCATATTGATCCCGACGTCCGCCTTCGGCGCCGTCCTCATGTGTTCAATACTGTCGAGACCCGGCCAACCTCGGACGTTGTGAGTCTTCAACCGACACGTTTGAATGCAGCTTTGCGCGGAGCCGCATTGTGCAGGCAGCGGCGTCAGGGTTAGTTAACTTGTTGGCGGAGTTATGTCCGTGGTCGTGCCCTTAGATCGTCGCACGTCAAGAGCAGTGAAAAGCAGACGTCCACTTCAGCGTCCCTGTGACGTCATTGGTCGTGGCCTTGGATTGAGTACTGCGGCAGTTGCCTTTGTGACGCCGCTTGTATGTCAGCAACGGGCATTTTAACACGCGCCCGGGCGGCCGGCTAGATGCCCTTCGCCCAGGTGGGGGTCAGTATGATCCCCCTGAGACTGCGGGAACTGAAAGAGCTAGAGACACCACATTTACAGGGTGTCTTGACCTGTACGTGAACTCACTTAGGTCAAAGTTTCAGCTTCTTAGATCATGACCTTCAGGTCAAATGAGGTCAAACAAGGTCAAATTTCAGGTTGGTCTCTAGAGTGCTCCCAGAACATAGGCAAGTGCTCCTAAGCCAAGTCAAGCAAAACGCCACAAACCCCTTTGAGGTCAGTGACCTTGTTTGATCCTTTGAAGGTCATAGTGACCAAAATCATACAAGACTGCTCTGGGTTTTGCATTCGAATAAGCGGTAAAGATTACGCTAGGCAGTATGTTCTTAAAACAAAATGTCCATATGTGTCATCTTAGGTCAGTCACCTGTTCTGTCATCTAAGAAGTCAACAGAAGATGTGTAGTGCGTTTCCTGCTGTCAATAAATTCAAAATGAGCACCACAAACTATCCCATACAGCCAGCCCTAAAGTAATAAATCAGGTTGGTTTTGACCTTGTCTCATCCTCATACCTGACCTTAGGTCAATTTGATTTGCTCATTCAATATTTGTGTTGCCTAAGAAAGCATCCCAGAGGTGTATGGCTTCGTCAAACTCTCCATTATTGTGTCAGATTGAACGATTCCCTAGAAATTGACTTCGCTGAAATGACATGGCTTGACTTTGACCTGCCACAGGTCAGCGACCTTAAAATAAATATCTAGCCTTTCTCATGCTAACAGTCCGCTATTTAATTTTCTATAGCCGTCCCAAATTTGGCGCGGCTACGACGCGCCGTTCGTAAACCATTCTGGAAAAACCTTCGGGGGGTCAATTTGACCCGTCCCCACCCGAGCGCGTGTTAACAAGCACGCGGGTGGCCGGCTAGATACCCTTCGCTCGGGTGGGGGAGGGGGTGGTGGTCAATTTGCCCCCCCCCCCTGAGATCTCAGGAACTATGAAAGCTAGAGACACCAAATTCACCGAGCGTGTCGACCTGTACGTGAACTCACTTAGGTCAAAGTTTGAGGTTCCTAGGTCATGACCTTCGGGTCAAATAAGGCCCAACAAGGTCAAATTCCGGTTGGCCCCTAAAGTGCCTCCAGAACCTAGATAACTGCTCCCAAGCAAAAGGTCACATGCTTATGTAAGGCCAGTGAAATTGTTTGACCTTTGGGAGGTCATGGTGACCCAAATGATACAAGACCGCCGTGAGGTTTGCATTTGGATAAGCCACAAAGATTACGCTAGGCAGTATGTTTCTAAAAACAAGATGTTGACCTGGGTCATCTTAGCTCAATGACCTATTCTGACATCTAAAAAGTCCATGGAAGATGTAAAATGCAGTTCCTGCCATCAATAAATTCGAAATTTGCACCAGAATCTATCCCATGCAGAAAACCCTAGAGAAATAAAACAGGTCGGTTCTGACCTTGATCTGACCTTTATACTTTACCTTAGGTAAACGTAATTTGCTTATTCAATATTTGTGTTGTCTAAGAAAGCATCTCAGATATGTATGGCTTCGTCTAACACTCCGTTGTCGCATCAGATTAAGCGATTCCCTGGAAATTGGCTTTGCTGAAACCATGGCCTGTCTTTGACCTGCCATGGGTTAGCGACCTCATAAGGTACATGCAAATTTTGATGTCAAACGATACGCTATTCAATTGTCTACAGGTGTCCAAAAGTTGGCGCGGCTGCGCCGCGTCGTTCGGAAACCATTTGGAAAAACCTTTTCAAGAGGATCAACTTGACTCCCCCCCCCACCCGAGCGCGTCTTAAGTGACATCGCTGCGTTTTCCCGCCGGCAAGTGAGGGTAACGTAATCCATGGACGGAGCTACAAATAGCCCCACTCCATTAAGTCGTTGGTCGGTTGGCGGCCACTGTCAGTTGGCTTCCGGCCTACGGATGTCTTGATCCGCTCCATTTTCTACTTGAATGCAAAGGAACGGAGACCGGATACGGCCCGCACGCTCCATTGTGGCACAGCTGATGTTCAAAATCTGCAGATACCATCCAGAAACAAACACGGTGAGGCATGTGGTAAGCTCCATGTGTGTACAGAGATGAACCACCTTTTTAAATTGACTTCTGTAATATTTTAAAAATCAGACTGCTAAAGCTATGAATGGTTTGGCTTGTCACACAGAGGGCGGTATTTCATACCGACAGCCGGTGGGGTCTTTACCAGCACTAATTCAAGAAGGGGTCATAAATAATGCGTTCTTATGTGCCACGTCCCTCGCCCCATGGAATTTGTCAAAGCGTAGGAATAGACACTTTTAGGGGGATTATAATCTTGTGCATGAAGGAGCTCTGCTCATGATGCAGTTTTAGTTTCCTGCGAGTATAGAAAATATGTTTTGTGAGGACAACTATCAGGATGGTGCAGTGCTGTGAGTGCTACCGGCCCTCTGCTGGTACATTCCGGTGTCGCGCTATCTCGTGTTGGAGCGGATAAACAAGTCCTTGATGTTTTTTTTTAAAAGTACTGCGTGTATTAAGATGTGCCTTTGGCGAA
>NW_023596545.1:29838572-29866577 GCF_011947565.3 Pollicipes pollicipes
AATCACGTTTTCCCTGGAACGTATGGACAAGATACAGTGCTCAAAGGATACCCAACGCCATACACGATCAGTGCAGCTTTAACGATGTGGCAAACTGTAAGGCGACGCACAGATTAAGTGTGCCGAGCAACGTCAGAGGCTCGATCCCCAACGACAGGTCCCCCGGGCTGGCCTTTCTGCGCGCAGTGTGAAATTTAACTTGTGCCGAAATCGTGCCCTGCCTTGAGCGAGCATCGGCCGGGCGCTGGCTGCGGCGCCGGTGCGGCTCCAGCCGGCTGCGTCGTCCGCCGGAACGCAGAGGATCTAGTCTCACCGACCACCCCATCCGCAAGCTGGAAACACTTGGGTCGTGGCATCGCAGCGGATTTTGAACTCATCTGGAATTGTCAGAGATGATGTTTGCGCATTTAAGAAGCTGATGCGGAATGAACGAAATGTTGAAATCGGCCAGCGACATCGCTAGCTATTGCCTGGCAAATCCAAATTGATTGTTCTTCGCCGACGCCGACCCAGCCCACCCATAAGCAAGCGATCACGGCGTGACTGATGTTGCATGCAGACCAATCAATCGTTATTTGCGAGTTTGATGCATTCATCTAGGTTGTACAAAATCGTGTCGTCAAATCTGTCCATGTCAGGTCATTTTCGATGCGTACCAGGCTAAGTGAGGAGGTGTAGTGCGCATTTTAAATAGTTATTGGACAAGCATTTGTACATAGCAGAGGTTGACTACGTTGGTTGGTACTATGAGGTACTAGGTACTAGGAGGTTGACCTCCAGCTAAGCACAAGGTTGGCAAAGCCTCAGCCCGGTGTGCTGGGAACCGAATGAGAATTTTAAGGTATTCTGCTTATTTTGGTGCGTTTATTGACCCCTTGCATCACCTAGTGCTGCACCCACTATGAGATTATCTTCGCGGCGTCTGTCATTATCATTGGACGGGATATAGCACGCACGTGACGCAGTGGTCTCTGCGCAGTGGAAGCCGTCCACAGCACGTGCGCACGCCTCTGTTGAGGCACGTGTGCCACATGCTCAGCCTGCATCACGCTATTTAAGCTCTTTTGGTGGTAATGTAGCTGGATACGGACTTAATTTGAAATAAAACCAAAAGCATCATATCTGAAAGCATGAAAACTAGAATGACCACGAGTAACGAGCCCATAAAATGTGAAGTTTATAAGCATAGCCGATACATTTTACTCCAGACACGTTTGTGCTTCATCATGCATTCCTTCGTCATTTTGCGGGTGCGATACTTTATGAGCTGGTCCCATGGGACCAAATTTGCAAACGTAAAATTGGGAATGAGAAAAGCACATTTGAGCGTAATGATCGCGTAACAAAAACACTTCCGTAACGGAATTGAGCGGCTGTTTTGGCAGATCTGACGACAAACGGTAAGTTTTGGCCCCATTTTCTTAGTTTTCGTGAAGTTATGATTAGGTATCACTGGGTATATGATGGGTATATCGAATTTGGTGCTTATCTATTAATGATATCGTGAAATATGCTACAGTGACTCAGCCGTAGACCAGGGCCACCGTCACCGTCCGCAAAAAGTTGGAGGGGACTGCCAAAGGGCGCTGTTGACTGTTTATACGAGTCATCACGTTGGTGTTTTTAAATTTAGCAAACTCGATAGCCATGCCCAAACGACCTAAATTTTCGCTGACGTCCCTAGTGATCCCTTAATTCCTCAAGACATTTCCTTATTGCTCCCGCGAGCAGGCCTTCAAAAGATCATCACTCAGGCATTATACTGTTCTCCGAAATAGCATTGGATCCGTGCAATTTTCAAAGTGCAGCAGAGTGTTTGCCGCGCCTCCCCCTCCGGCTTGCCGTCATTTCCGACAAGCTCTCCATAACACGCATGAAAAATGCATCAGTGAGAGAAGTGGTTACTGGGTTACTATGCATGAGTTGTGTTTGTTTGAAAGGCGGCGCGAGTCAGCCACGTTCCGTGCTAAAACTGCTCCAGTGTCAAAGTGGATCTATGCAATCCATACAATTTTACGGATTTCTATACGGATTACCGCATCCACTGTCGTTGGACGCGTATGCATTGTCCCCGTATAGCGTGTAAAGTCGTTTTTACGACGAAGTGAATATGTTTGTCTCCGCTATTTGGCGTCCCCGAACCATAGAAATCCAGAACCCAGCAGCCTGAGTGCTCTACATCGGCACGGAACAACGCGGCTGCGAAGGACCACTGAACGGACCACGTTTCGCCGCTCGATGGCCGGGCGCATGTGTCGACACAGCGCTGCGGTTCCGCTCCGCTTCCCTCTTGAAAGTCGCGACAGAGCCGCCGGAGGTCTCAGGGAGTTCCCTCCCTTCTCCCGACCTGCGGCCGCTGCCACCGCCGCCGCACGCTCGAGCCGCTAGCCGCCGGGGCTGACAGGCGGAAGCAACAACGCCAATCAGCCGGCGCCGCGCCCCGACTGTGGGTCGCCTGCGGCTGGCTCCGGTCACGCCCCAGTGGCAGGGCAGGGCAGGGCTGCGATGGAGGGCATGGCCTGGCTGTCATGAAGGGCGGGGCCCGACTGGCATACAATACAGGGCAGTGCTGTGGTGGAGGCCAGGGCAGGCTGTATTGATATTTGAATGCTGCAACATTTGTGCGCGATGTGGTTTGGCAGTCGAGGACATGATTTATGCAAGCTATGAAATGAGGAGGAAGCGAGGCTTATAACTTGGAGCAATCAAAGTCGAAGCCATAGAGCAATTTAGTTTGCAGCTATATAGAACTTAAAGCGCGGACATAACTTTAAGAGAAGAGCAATGTTAACATGGCAAAATTAACGTTGTGTGTTTATTAGAATAATACATGGGCACAAGTGATGCCAAATGTGTCGTTATTTTGGTCACATCGTTATTTTTGGTTGCAAGAAAAATTAATGTTGAATTAATCATTCTTTCCTCAAGCCTAAATGTTTTTGCTTGGGACAGTCAGAACAGGTCATGAAAAGGTATTAATAACGATAGGTCGTAAACACACTGTTTATGACAAAATCAGGGTACAAATAATCTTGTAAATATGTACAGCTATGGAATGCATCCACGTTTCTGTTCATGTGACTTAAGAAGCTATTGGAACGCCTTTAAACTTTCGAAAGCTGTTTTGATATTTGAATGCGTATCTAACCCAAGTATTTCAAATCTGAATGTTTAACCGTGAAGCCTATTTTTATAGCACCGTAACACGTTGTGCCAGGTTAGAGGTTGACAGTTGCGAAGTGTGCTGAAAGCACCAGAAAACGTTTCCTCCGTAACTACAATTACCGTGCAACAATGCAACTTCCTCATCTACTGACGGTGTGATGGACGAGTGGCTAGCGTGTTGGGCTCTCACGTGTGAGCTCGTGTCCGAACCCGGACCGCGCCATGGCGCCTGAACCCTCATATGGCGTTTGCCGCCGCTGGCGCTTCATACGAGCGTGGGCCGGCGTCCGAACCTCGGCCGCGCCATGGCGCCTGGGCCCTGGACTCCCTGGACCCTGGCGTCTGCCGCCGCTGGCGCTTCATACGAGCGTGGGCCGGCGTCCGAACCCCGGCCGCGCCATGGCGCCTGGACCCTGGACTCTGGGCCCTGGCGTCTGCCGCCGCTGGCGCTTCACGCGAATGTGGACCATGATGTACGCCGCGTTCCTTTAAAACATCACAAAAACATGAACCAGGCTAAGGTTACTGGGCAGTTATGTTTTTGCGGGTTGTGAGTTGTCGGTTATTCGAATAAATAGGTTGCTCTTGGAGCAGGAAAAAGAGATGCATTCTGCACAGTCCGGAAGGGCCCAATGTAATGGTGATGCCAATTCAGTTTAATCCTCGGAGAGGGAGACCAGTAACGGCAGAATAAAACTCGCTGGCATTTATTATGGCACAGCCGCCTCATTTCTCATGGCTAATTACGCTGCCCAGGATGCCAGTTTTTAAAGGATTTGAATATTACATTTTGAATATGGAACGTGGTACACGGGCTGATGAAGAACACATTTCACAAACTGTCACGTCTCAGTTTGTGAGAATACCGTCGACACATTGTCAAACGAAATTTGAGTTTTTAATCACTTTTTCGTCGATCTCCGTGATGTGCGCTTCCCGATCCTGACAGCCCGGCCGCTGTCAGGAGCCCTGACGCAGCCCGACCGCTGTCAGGAGTCCTGATACCTGGTGCGGCGGGCAGGGCGGCGGGCGCTGACTGCACTGTACTGCAGCCGTGCTTCTACCTGGAAATTGCTGGCTGACTGATGTATCGATTACTTTTGTGTCCCGGCGGGCAGGGCCTCGGTCAAAGCGTTGAAAGGCTTCTGTTTCAATTGGTGCAATAATGAACCCCTGGAGGAGAGTGGGGGGTGCGGTAAAGAAGTCGGTTGTGCTGAGCAGCCGTGTTGGCGTACGGGTGCGGGGCGAGTTTTTATCTAGGGCGTTGAACTCGGAGATTTTTGGCTTACTGTCAGTTTTACATTTCCTACAACGCTTTAAATGAGTGACTTATTACACTGCCAATGGCGGGCTGCGAGTGCGGTTTGTGCGAGATGTCAACACAGATCGTGGCCATTTGCAGAGCGCACAGAACCAGATTATTTGCTACCACTGAGACCAATATTTGACTGAAATGAGTTTTCACGCCATGGCTTGTATCACTGCGTCTATTGAGAACTATGAATTGCTGTAGAAGGATGCAGGGGGCGTGCAAGAAGGGTGATGCCAAGTTGAATGAATTTTGGTTTTGGCGCCCAGCTTTCAACGCGTTCGGTATTGCTGGCATAACAAGCGTTAGCCTGTTTCTAGTAATTTATCCTATACTAAACGCATTGATATTAGAGAGGCAACCAGGGATTTGACAGGGCTGGATGCAGTGAGATACATTTGCTGGTGACCGCTCAGATTTCAATCTAAGAATTTTTCTAATTGGCTGTCGTTCGAAGTAAACGGCTCTCTAACTCACAGCCAGGCGGCGAGAGTGACGCGAGGCAGCCAAGTATGGAGCATCAGCAGCAGTTGCGGTTCAAATGCACATGAACGCTGCTTCCAATGAGCGTGCCCCGTGGTCTCATCCGACAGCTCCGTATATTCTGACTCTCTCAGAATATGCGTCAGCACTTCCGGCGCATTTCGCCGCCATTGTACCGCCGACGGCAAACTGGGTTTCAGGTCCCATTATTTAGTTGAACCCCATTTAAGTGATAATCGGGCTGAGCATCGACCCAATCGACCCAGCTTGCACTTCTAACCTGTTTCGTATCGCGATCAGCCGCGTTCCCGGGTCATGGCTATTGATCTGGTATGTCATCGCCAGCGAACTGTTGCCGGGTCGCCTTGGCACCGGAGCCCGTGCCTTTTCATCACGCTGGGTAGGACTCAGTATATTTGGATTGTGATTGAAACATATTGAACCTTTAGCCATTGTCAGTCGACAGGCGGCGTTCCCACAGTGAACGGCATTTCCGGATGTCAATGCGCAGTAAAGCCGGCAGAGATAGTCGCATGTGTTGCGGTGAGGCATGAATCAATGGTCATACATATAATTTAACTATTGCAGCCATCTTTGCGCTCTCACTGCAGCTGAAACAAACAACCACAAACTGGTAGCTGATTGCATCAGGTTTGATAATCACCAAACCTCAGACAGAATGCGTGTGTACGAATTCGCCTGATGGCCTAAGACGACCTAAGACTGCCTTGAGGCAGGAAGCGTTTGGGTAGTGGACTCCGTACATGCGTCCTAGAATCTGGTATTTGCTGCAAGCACGCTATCAGGAGCTTGACAAATGTGGCTGTCCAGGGCTGGGGAAAAAACGTTGAACTGGCTACATTCTGAAAATTTGGTAGATGTATCTGCTGAACCAGTTTCTAAGACCAGCGCAGAGTAAGTGTGATTCCCCTCTCACTGGCTGTCTTGGTCACCGCTCGAGTATTTCGATATTTGAAATAGAACTTGGCAGGCTCGTTAGTAATTGAACAGAGATTCTTTTGCAACTGGACTAAATTGGACTTGGAGTCATTTGTTGGGCGTTAGAATAAAGAGCGCATACACATTGTATTTTTGCACGTGAGCACGTGACACTAAAGCAGCAGCATTTGGCTGTAACAGGGGATAACACAATATCGAACAGCCATAACTGGCAGTTATGCATTCGTTACGCTAACAACACCGAACGAAACACCGAACACTCTTCAGCTCAGAGCTTCGCACCGCACATTTCAATATGAAGGCGAGACGTGTGACTGTTCTGTCATGTCAGTCCGCATAACATATTACAGAGGAGCCGATCTCCTTCCGCTGGGGTGGAGACACGCGTCGTCCAGCACACCTCAAAGCAAACCAGCACGGGGACAGGTCTTTGCCGGGTGCCGTGGCAGCACCGCGCCCTGAGGCTGCGATGCTGCGATCACCGGAGCGCGCGAACTTGTTCTTAAATCTAGCTTGTGCCGTGTCCAGCAGCGAGTCAGATGTCGTGATGTCGGGTCCATTCCAGCGAATGAACAGTTGGAGGGCCGCCTTGTCATGCGAGAACTGACGGGGGTATTCGAACACGTCCCGTATCACGCTAGCCACGCTTTCGACGACGGACTCTGGTGCAGGCAGAAGCGGCACTCGGCTCACCAGGTTTGTATAGCCCTGCATGACGGGGTTATTGGTCGTTACTCTACTCTGTTGCCCTGGAGGAGTTCATTAGCCGCCAGCTGCCCCCCCCCCCCCCCTCACGCCCTCCGACACCTGCTCCGCGAGACCGCAGATCAACCCGGTCGGCCAGTGAGCTGATGAAGCAGACAGGAGACGCCCTTCACAGCTAGATAACCCAATAGATTACAGGGTGGGATTATTTCAGGAATCGGGCGCATTAGCTGTGAACGGCTTTTCAGCGCTGTCACCAATTTAAACTTTTTCCAACTACCTTATAAAACCGGTTAGATCTATAACAAACTTCTTAGAGCCGTCCGTACTGGGCCGTTCCAGGTACGTCGTCATGTCTCTCGGTGATACTGACACCGTCCTTAACGTAGAAAAACCTAGCATACGGAAAGCCTTCATAAAACGTGGCTACACTGGGCAAAGCCAGCCCAAAAGCCATTTCGGTTGGAAGGCTTCTGAATAAATGCTCTAGAATATATATATATATATATATATATATATATATATTGTAAAGAACTCTAAATCAACCATTGCCGGACTTTGAGGGCCGACATTTCTCACATACGAAGTTGCGCGGGACTTCGCTTTCAGCGACGGTTAGTTTCGTTGTGGATTCAGGTGAAGTCGGCTCGCTCAGTTCAACCGTCACAGCCTCCAGCAGATTGACTCACAGGTCTTTGTTTGCCTGCTTCCACTCCCATGGGAACGTCTGCATGTCTTGCAGCTGGGCGTTGCACTTGGTTGCGGCATTATGCACGTCATGAAGCGCAGCCACCATCATCGGAAGGTATCCGTCTGAAACGGCATGTAAACACTGATGCATGTGGAGCCGATATTTGAAATGATCTGAAAACGATGTCGCTGACAAGCGAAGTCAGCTTATCCGTTGACGCAAAGCGTGGCGCGCTATTGCAAGGTACGTTTCGCTTGCATGAGAGCCACATCAAGCAGGAAGCATGGCACTACACAATCGGCTCTATGCGTACGATGTGAACAATAATCGTGCTTATCGTGCTATCCACGACTAAATATCACATCAATGAAGTTCGACAACAGGCGTAATATTTAATCTCGCTCATTAAAAGGTGTAACAAGTTTAAGTGTTATGCAACCAACGTTTTCAAGATAAATCCAGAGACGTCTTGGAGGATTGCATGACAACCCAATCGCCGCACGTGCCCAAACAGCGAACCCTACCCCGCGGCATGTGTGGACCGCGATGAGCCAAGACATCTGCAGGACCAGCCTCCGTCTGCTGGCCCAATAGCCGGGTCATCGCCGCCTCGTGAGCCAAAAATGACCGCATCACGCGGAAGGTGTGCGGAGCGAACCGGGTCTCTGGCCACAGCTTTGGGTGGAGAGCTGGTGCACGCCAGGAGGGCTTCGAGCCCTTTTCCATAAGTGTGGCGCTTGGTAACGGAGGTGATGAGCTGGAAAGCATCGCGTACCGACTTCTAGCTCCTCCCTGCATCCTCTTCCACTAAAAAGAGCAGGTGTGCACTATCCAACACTGTTTGGACAGCTAGCTGGCTCCGTGTGCTCGGGTCGGCAGTCTTCAAATTCTGCACTTATTTAGCGGGAACGCTGCCGCGCAGATATTGGCCATCCGTGCAGATGCTTGCCAGCTGGTCTGGCCGGTGAGCGCCGACGATTGCCAGCTATGCCGCGATCTCTTTCGCAAGAGAGTCGCTGCATCCTTCCGTCACTCAGTGGGGCAGTGATAATAAAGGACTGCACTGTGTGCCAGTCCGGTGCGTGTAGAAGCATGGTCACCACGATGGCTGCGATGTCGAGAGTCCCCTCGCAGAGTGGCCTTATCGACAACTACCGCGACGCGTGGCTGCTGGCTGACAAATCGGGCGATGCGATCCAACATGATGGAGCGGACCTGATTCCGCAACGCCGTGATGAACGAGCCGGAGGGATTTGTATCACCCAGCCTCACGCCGTTTTGCACCTGCGTGACGACAAGGTCTTCGTAAGCGGCACGAGGCAAGCTCTTTTTGAGCACGGGATAACCGGTGCGTAGCGCGCGACGAGCAATGCTCGTGTTCTTGGCGAACGTTCTAACGGCGGGACCTGCTTTTTTTCTCGAAACTGCTGCGGTGATCTTCCGGTGCTTTACACTGGTGAAATGAAATCACACATTTTGCTTGCGACTATTGAACATCACAGGCAGCGCTTGATGCTTGCGGAAAAAAGTTCCAAGAAAGAAATCTATCTCAACAAGCCGCATACTGTTGCTTTGTTCTCCTAAGGTCCGCGAAAAGAAGACTGATGCACATCCCACAGTGCAGGTTTTCTGCAGGTGATGACAACAGATCATGGGATGCTGCCACTTCCAAATGCGCCATGCTGCGACCACATCGGAACAGCACATTGCTGGCAGCATGATTTTTTGCAGCAGATTGCAGCAGCACACTTTTCTTCCTCAGTCATAGTTTCCGCTGCCTCCGACCTATTCACCTGTTTCAGAACGTCGATGGTTGCAGCTGGTTAACAGCTCTGTTAGTCTTGTATGTTCATGAGAGCGTCAACTTTTGATGGAGGCTGGACACGTCCTCTTCACGCGTGCTCTCTTGCGATGCATGACGGGGCTGCTCTGCTGCGCCGTCCCCGTCGTCTGCATGGGCTGTACTCGCAACCGAAAATAGCGACATAAAAGTAAGTTGAAGCTGCGCTGAGAGCTTCTGCCGCCCAGCGCACCGTTCACCGCCACGACCGCCTGCGCCGGCCGTGGATCGCCGCGCAGTGTTTTTTTAACCATCACTTCTGGGAAACCAAAAATTCTAGGCACGTTTGTTGTGTCAAAACATGCGCAATGACCACCCAATAGGCTACGGAAAATATAGCCACGATTACACGACAGGCTAGAGAGAGGCCCCCAGAAATACTTAGGCGGGGAAAGGGGCGCATCGACCCTCTATCAGGGTGAGTGTTAAATCTCACTAGCTTAAATGTAATTTTATGAAAATACATGTCATTGTCCAATGAAAATCCAGGAAAGGCATCATGCGGCAGTATATTTTCATTGCCACATTTCCACCAGACAATAAGCGGACAGCATGCCTGGGCTTGCAGCTGTGGATATCATGTCTGCCGATGCACCAGCTGTCTTTTCCACTAAGTCGTGACAGCATATTTCCATTGCCACATTTCCACCAGACAATAAGCGACAACATGCTTAAGCTTGCAGCTGTGGATATAGTGTCTGCCGAAGCACCAGCTGTCTTTTCCACATGTGCTCCACCGCATGCGTAAATGCAGATGATGGATAGTGCAGAAAAATCAGAATATTGCGAATTGAGCAAACAAACATCCCCGTGAGCCGACCCGACTACCCAACCACCCGATTTTTTGCTTAGTCATATAACTTTAAATTGGTGCTCTGATCGTGTGTGATGACTTCAGAGTAATTAATGATCAGAGCCTTTGAAATACCATCCAGTCACCAGCGGAAAATAGATAATACCAAAGTAATAAAAAACTTGGACAGACTAAATTAATTTTGAAAAGTAACGTTCAGATCTCATGTATAAATGATAAAATCTTGACACACATTCTTATTCGTCCATTTTCATAACGCGGACGGATAGCGGGTCGATGCCCCGCCCCCCTCCCCCGCTCATGCCGCTTCCAAACTAGGAAAGATTTCGCCTCGCAGAAAAAGGCAGGGTCAAATTAATCTCAACTAGGTCTCGCGATTGACAATAAGTATTATGTCGCCAGGCTAGTAACTGGTCTCATTCAGCCCGGTTAAAAGGTATACTTTTCCTGAAAATCGCACTGTTTCAGCTTTACGTGTCAATGTGTATACAACCGTGCCACGCAGAAGCATGAAGCCTACACAGACGTGTTTTTTGTTTAATTCTGAGAACATTGAATGCAGTTTTGTGTGCTTTGATCATATAGTTCGATGTAGGATTCCATTAACGTGACATTGTCGGCCCGCCACGCACGAGACCCGTGCCATGTGCGCTGCAAGAACAAAGTCAACGGGGACCTGAAAAAGTGGAAAGACTCAGGGATCGTTGAAAGAATCGAATATTCTGACTGGGATGCACCCGTAATGATAGTGCCGAAGCCTGGCGGGGGGCTGAGGCTTTGAGATTACTATAAAAACACGGTCAACCGTTAGTTCGAAGCTCCGCAGTATCCCAAGCCGAGCTTGAGAGATATTCTGACGAAACTGGCCGGTATAAATAATTTTTTATTGATTAAATAAATTTTTGCAGCCTTAATCTCAGCACGACGTCTGTGCAGATGAGGCTGGACGCGAACAGTCAGCAACTGACTGTACTGAACACCCGAAAAGGACTTCAACAAATGAAACGCTTGCCTATATGGCATCTCAGCATGGCTGTAATATTGCAAAGCACAATGGAGAAGATGCTGGAAGGCCTCCCTGGTGTAATCTGCTTCTTAGGTGACGTCGTGGTAGCAGGCTCAACAGATCTCGAAATTCTGGAGTGACTGAATGCAACTCTGAAGAGACTGAATACATGAAAGTTCGTCATAAACGAGGAGAAGTGTGAGTTCATGGTGATGCCAGCGTAGTATCTGGGAGTAGAGCTGAGCGCTGAAGGCGTCACACCAGTGAAGGAAAAGGTGGACCCCGTGCTAAAGGCACCAAAGCCTCAGAACACCAGCGGGCTGAAAAGTGTCCTGGGAGCAGTAACCTTCTATGCCAGATTTATGGCAGACATGTCTAAGGTGGCAGCTCCTATACGTGGGTTGCTGAAAAGGGCAACAGTAACGATGGACGGCAGCCGAAGAAGGCAGCTTCAACGGTTTGAAGGAGAGACTCGCTCAGGCTCCCGTCTTAGCTCATTGTGACGGACGAAAGCCATGGAGGCTGGTCGGTGATGCCAGTCCGCATGGTCCTGGTGCCGTTCTAATGCAAGTGGACCAAAATGGGAAGAAGCGACCCGCGAGGTTTGCTTCAAGAAGTCTCGCTAAAGTTGAGAAAAACTATGCTCAAGTGGAACAGGAGGGGCTTGCCGTCATCTTCGGCGTCACCCGATTCGGGCAGTACCTCTGCGGCAAGAGACTCACTCTGATGGCTGATAACAAGCCACCCACTGCGCTGTTGGGACCGAAGACGCGGGCTCCTGCGCTGGCGACGGCCCTAATGCAGAGATGGGCGTTGACTCTGGCAGCTTATACATAAGATGTTGAATACAGAAAGGCAGAGGAAGCTCCGGTGGCGGACTTTCTGGCACGCCTCCCAGTTCAGAGGGAGGAAACTCTGGCTGATACCCCAGATGAAGCTCCAGTTCACATCCTGGAGCAGATTGACAGGATGGAGCAGCTGACCTGTTAGGATGTAAGACGAGGCACTGGCGGTGATAAAGTGCTGTCAAGAGCCACTCACCATCTGGTCAGCGGCTGGCCAGAGCGGGGACCGATGGAGCTACAGCCGCTTGAATCAAAGGAGAACGATTTGTCTCTCAGCTGTGGCTGTATGCTGTGGGGAAACAGAGTGCTCGTGCTCGAGCGTCTGCGTAGGGCAGTCCTGAGTGGGCTGCACGACAGCCACCCAGGTATTAACAAGATGAAGATGTTAGCACGCAGCTAGGCGTTATGGCCAAAGATCGATGAAGACATACAGATTGTGGTGCGTAGCTGTCCAGGGTGCCAGACCGGACCGAAAGAGAGACCAGCAGTGCTTTTTCACCCCTGGGAACACACGCAGAACCCATAGGAGCGCATCCATCTGGGTTTTGCTGGACCATTCAGAGGCTGCCACTATCTAGGAGTGGTGCACAGCCATTCAAAGGCTGCCACTATCTAGTAGTGGTGCACAGCCATTCAGAGGCTGCCACCATCTAGTAGTGGTGCATAGCCATTCCGAGTGGCTGAGTATCGTCGCAATGAAGAGCATCACCACAAACGCGACAGTTAGTGAGCCATTAGAGATGTTCGCAACACGGCAAATTCCAGTGCAAGTAGTGACGGATAACGGGGCTCAGCTGACGTCCGAAGAATTCGAAGAGTTCGTGACCAAGTTCGAGATCAAGTACATACGGACTGCACCATATCGTCTTCAGGCCAATGGATGATTCTACTCATAAAAACAAGCTTTGACAAAATATGTGACAGTGACGAAACGGCATATTTGATGTTAAGGTTTTCCAGATGTCAAGCATGCTTTTTCATAAATAAATCTGCCATGGCACCTTCAATAACTTCGCCAGCAGAATCACATGGTTTCCCACCGCTCACAAAAGAGCAAGAGC
The DNA here is from genome assembly GCF_011947565.3 of Pollicipes pollicipes. Lineage (NCBI taxonomy): Eukaryota > Metazoa > Arthropoda > Thecostraca > Pollicipedomorpha > Pollicipedidae > Pollicipes > Pollicipes pollicipes. The sequence goes on from NW_023596545.1 coordinate 29,851,452, forward strand.
CATGCTGAACTTATTAAGAAGTAGTGGTAGGTGAGGCTAAATGTCATGCATAAAAGCAATACATATCATGAGAACACAGTGTCTGGCAAAGCTCAGAGTTTCAAGTGCTCAGGCCTTATTCAAACAACAATCACCACCCAACAGGTTCTGCTAAGACTGAATGGAAAGGAGGGCCTTGCATTGGAGTTAAAATGCATGCCAATGCCCGCCAAATTCAAAACATTTTGTCACCAAGCCAGTCTTCTGTAACTCAAAACTCATCTAACGACCACGCTTATCTGCTTTTCATGTCTGCTGAATGTACGCCAATTCTCGTGGTTTCGTCCGCGGTTCACTTATCCACCAGGACAATGGCGCGCCATGCCGCAGCATCGAAGGACGATTGCGGCTCACATAGGTCGGTCTCGGCACAGCCAAGAGCACGGGCAGGGGTGGTCGACACTATCAGCTGTTTAACAAATCCGGACGCATCTACGCAACTGAATCGGTGTAGTTTTTTCTCCCGCATCGTCCACACGTCAGACGACTGCATGGAAACACATTTGCATGCAAAATAACAGCATTTTGCTCACCCGAGGCGCGCTTTGAGTTGGTAAAGAAGTCAATTTAGACCTAGTTGGCTCGTTTCGTTGTCTCCTCCTTGACCTCAGGCGTGATAGCATGAAGAGGCAAAAGTCGTGGCATGACCACTGACCAGCTCGGACCGTTCGGGATGCACGGTTATGCATGGCGGTAACTGGCTCTATCCGTTGTGGTACAACGCTTCGGGAGAGACCGGGACACAGCTGGTTTTCTTCCGACGCGGTGTACGCCAGGCCTTATATACAAACCCTTGGTGGCGGGATGTGTGGTACGGATAAAGATCCCGTCACCGACTCTTATAGACAGAGCGACGGGGGCTAAGTCGACGGACAGGTCGGTCAGGCCGAGTCTCCAGAGTGCGCCGGCCGTGAACATCGTAAGCAGATCAAAGTAAGCAGATCAAAGCAGGTCAAAGTAAGGAGGTAAATGCAGGTCACACCGGGCGCTCGTTGTTTGCCTGTGGGCTTCAGGTGGCTGCGCTGGTTCCACTGGCGCCTCGCTACCTGTAGGCGTGCTTAGTCCCTGGCTGGCAGGTGTGTCGGCACGCCCTCTCAACTGACCAGGGTCCTGACGTTTACCATGCAACAATATATTGTGCCAACCAATGTCGGTTTGAAGTTCTTGCATAACATGGACAGAATGCGCCTACACCGTCACAAAAAGAAAGTAGCAAAGCTCAGACTAGTCCGACCGACGCATCTTCTCAGCAATGACTTGAAAATTCAGACCTCGAGTAAAACCGTGTAAACCTCGAGTAAACGTGTCCGGCTCGTGCGCTTACACGGCATGGTTTATGAATGTGCGCGTTCGTAGTTTCGCTTTATGGAACTAGTCCATGATACTTCCGACGTCTGTCAGATGTCGTATAGACGCTGGGGTACCGGGTAAGCACTTGACACCAAACACACGAAATCAGGGGTAGCGATGCCGACGGGGGGGGGGGGGGATGGGCTGGACCTGCGTTTATCTCAAGGGCGCAGTGCCGCAAAAAGGGTTGGGGTGGGGGCTGAACAGTAAAAAATGACATAGCTTAACCCCCAAAATGTGCCAGCACACAGGTTTTTCCCCAGATCTGGCCCACTTTCTGCCAAAGGTTGGGCGAACTGGAGCCCAAGTTGCGGGGCTGAGGCCTTAACTGAATAGGAAACTTTACTCCTGGTTGATATTTGCATAATCATAAGGAGGTGGAAGTCTGTGCTCTGTTCAAATGTAACTGGACACTCGCTCCATCATGTCACATCGTTGGATGCCCTTCTGTTTGTAGCGTCATCCATCTGAAGCTTTTACGCAAATGTGATATAGAGGGCGTCGAACACATTGGTAATTGCTTACATTCCATCGCAGTAAATGTCAAGGCTTATGCACAAACTTTGGCCTCCGCGCTTGCCTAATGGCGTGCGAGGCTAATGAATGATTGATGTTTAAGTGATGAGGGTAGGTCTGCTGAGCTTCGTGAGAGCCCAGCCCTGGGCTTCGCTTCACGCGTCAATTCATCACCGGGAAGGCTGGCCACTGGCCACGCTGCGAGATACTAATTTCCGCTGCGTTATGTAATCAGTGTCTTATTCAGGTAGAATTACAGTCACGCTATGCGGACAGATTAAGCCGGCAAGATTCCGAGAAAATGCCTCGAGCATTGGCGGGCGGAAGGAATTTCTGCTCAACACTGTTCTACCACGGTGGAGCTGTTTCGCGATAACGCCTACGGAGATACACGGACATTTACTGAGCGGCATCAGACAAACATGACGTAGGCATCCATTGGAGCGGCACCATACAGACATGGTGTGGGCATCTATTGATGTGGCACCATACCGACATGGCGTGAGCATCTATTGGAGTGGCACCATACAGACATGGCGTGGGCATATATTGATGTGGCGCCATACAGACATGGCGTGGGCATCTTTTGGAGTGGCACCATACAGGCATGGCGTGGGCATCTATTGGAGTGACACCATACAGACATGGCGTTACGGACGCCACCCAAGGATGAATGAGTGAGCCTTAGACAGAAGGGTTTCGTAAAATGGCACGAGATTCCATTGAGATTTTTGTGTATTAGTGGAAGGCAATCAAACCAGTCTTGCATTAAGAGATGTTTTTTAAACGTCTCAGCATCTCTCTGTCCGTAACAGGGTTAGGAAGATCATCTCACGCAGGGCAACGGAGAGTACCCATAGTTGTTGATAAGCAGCTTGGTTATAGCAGGGCCAATCAAGGGACGCAGGGAGGAAGCAAAGCCCCTTGCCATCCTCTCCCGGTTTCCTCGCCCCTGCTGGCAAGTCAGCTCCACCACCCCCAGCCACACAGAAATAGGAACCGTCACCTGTAAGAGCTAGATGCCGTCGTTACGCATTACCGTGGTTATTAGCTGGTGCGCATTGGTGCACTGGGCTTGCTTGTCTCTAAAACCCACCATCCTCTGACTTGTGCCTGCCCTTCCCAACGACGCTACATTGTGTATGCGTTGCACCAGCCTGGTGACCCGCTCTTCAAGAACTGAGGAGCGGGTCTCAAAGGTCACTCAAAAAATCTCAAGAACTGTCACGTAATTTGAGGCATCGGTTCTGTGGGAGGACCAGCCAACCCCACCCACTGTGGCCATCCTGGTGGCTCAGTTGGTTAGAGCGTTTACATTCCGATCCATCCCCCATGGCGGAGTGGGTTCCAGTCGCTCTAGGCACTCACTATTTGGTCTTGACGGGTATGGTCTGCGGCCGGTGGTAGCCGCCGCAATAAAGGTCACTTGACGCCAGAGGGCAGGGCGGTCCGTGCCGAGCATTACGGGACGTTAAACTGTCGTCACCAAACACTGCCGTTGGACTGGAATTGCGTGATCGGATGGTAAGAGGCTCAAGCAACAAGTGCTGCCTAGTGTGAGCTCCAATCCCAGAACTCAATGCATTTAAAAGGTTGAGGTAAGCATTTTTTAAAAGATGTCGACAGGTTAGGAAATCCGGTCAGCGAAATATATACCAGCTCATGTAGACCGCATGCTTGTTTGTCGTTGGTCCTCGTAAAAAGGGAAGCATTTCAACGCGCAGTGAATCGAGCCAGATTTCGCACAGCGTAATGCATCGTTACGCATGCACGGCTTAAAATGAGCATGGCTCCCTGGCAGGTTTAAGGATGAAAAAAACATGCAGTACTTTACAGCATTTTTGCAGTATTTTATGCACCTGACTCATCCAATCACATGTCCATGGTAACTCCTAGACGGTACAGGGGTGGCGCTATGGGTTTTGAGTTGGGGGAGTAGGATTGATGGAGGATGGAGAGGGAGTTCGTCTCCCCGGGACAGGCGGTGGCCTCCACGGCTATGTCGCTAGTAGTGACATAGCTCACAGTAGTGACATAGCTAGGTCATAGCTAGTATTCGTCAGGGGTAGTGACTCACTACCCCCGACGAATGGGAAGGAAACGGCTGGGATGGAGCTCATATCGCTGGAATGGAACCCATATCGGCTGGGATGGAACTCACATCGCTGGGATGGAACTCATATGGCTGGGATGGACCTCATATCGGCTGGGATGGAACTCATATCGGCCTCGCGCAGTGGTCCCTGCTTGACGGGCAAAGCAGGGCCAGGGAGGTGTTTTGTCTGTGGATGCTCCATTGGCCTGATGGGTTCGAAGATCAGGCGATATATAGTGATGGAAAGTGGTTTATGTTAAACTAGGCAGCAAGCAAGCAAAGAGAACGACACTGGGACTTTACGTGCTCAGAGGTGCAGTATAAAGGGTCCAAATATCGCATAAGGGGCTGTGCCGGGTGGGGGTTATCCGAGAGCAGGTGATCATAAAGCGGTGTGACTGTCACCGCCTAGGTTCCCGGGCGTTTAAACGCAACGTGCCACTTGCACGACCTGGAGCGCGCAACCCCAAAGCGAAATCAAACGTATTGCGACATGGGTAGAAAAGCAGCAGCGGAAATCCGCTGAAATTCTGGAGACTATCTGCCGCTGGTTTGTGCCCCTTCTATTCTATCAATGGCGCGCAGCATTGCATTCGGTCGCCTCAGAATCTGTTTTGATGGCGAGAGGCTTGGCGATGACCTCAGCTTTGCATGACACCGCCCGTGCGCGTCGGATCCTTTGACCGAGATTATCGACACCGGCGCCGTTCGCACCCCTCAGCGGCGTCGTCTCAAAGGACCGTTCATAGCGCAAAATCGACCCTGCGCGGGGGAGTTCTTGGCGCGCGCGTTTCGCTGAAGACGCTCGATGGCGCCGACGTCGTGTAGCCGGCGGCAAGCCGAGGCCGGCCGTGAGAGTAAGACTAATCAATAGCTCGGCAACGGGCGCGGCTCGCAGTTCCGCGCTCGCGCCGCGCGCTCGACCTCTGACGCCTTTACTCTCCTGTTCCGTTGCGCCTCTCTCCCCTCCTCCCTCCGGCTCAGCAGAAGTCCAGGCGGAATATGGATGTCCGCAGTACATGGACGCGAAGTTCGTGGCTGCGCATAGTCTTACAGGAACTTTTGGTAGATGATGCATGTCAGTGACGAAATGTGGCAAGACCATTCGGCTTCAGTGACATTCATTACGTTAAGTGACGTCAGTGTTCGCGGTTCGCCACGGCAGCAGCTTCATGCCGCCTGGACTCCTGAGCTGAATGTTCTGTACTCCGCATGGGCTGCGGGTCTTTGCTGGTCCTGTGTGGTTTCACACGATCGCTCTCCCTCCAGAGACGGTCAGAACACCGAGGGCAGTATGTTTAAACCGATTTTTGCATGTTAGCCATGCACATGAGTGTATATGTGTGAGAGACAATTTATAAACCAAACTACAACACGGAAATGGCGGTATAAGCCCGTTAAGTCAAGTCTCACCATGGGCGCCGGCAGATTTCCCACGGCAAAATAGTTGGCACTCGATACAAACTCCGCCATAAAGTACATACTCATATTGGAAGTAATCTCCTTGAAACTGCACGCAAAACACCAGGCTCATCTCAGTGAATAATTAAAAAGTTTTCATGCATTTTGAATTCTACCACAGATTGCCAGCGAAGTATGGAGTGTGGTTCACATTCGAAGGCAGCCAATTCTGTCAGCTAACGAAGTCAGTTCTGTCAGCTAATGACGTCGGCCGCGGCTAAGCTTATTCAGAGTGAATACATGTGCATAACCATAATGTATCCACACACACACACACACACACACACACACACACACACACACACACACACACACCACACCACACACACACACACACACACACACACACACACACACACACACACACACACACACACACACACACACACACACACACACACACACACACGCACACACACACACACACGCACACACACACACACACACACACACACACACACACACACACACACACACACACACACACACACACACGCAAACACACACACACACACACACACACACACACACACACACACACACACACACACACTCGCGCGCGCGCGAACCAGGATGGTTTAGATTATGTTCTGCCATTCGGATGCTATCAAAACAGCCACCAAAGACTCGTAATTCGCCAACAACCTTTGTCACTCGAGAGCCGTTGAGGGTCCGGTTACGAAAACACCAGCAGATATCATCCGAAGGCCATCCGCGATAGCATGGCATGCGTTACCAACCTGGCTGTGGTCGCAATGTGTTACCAACCTGGCTGTGGTCGCAATGTGTAATTTGCAGGCCTGGTGCTGGCTTCTCTTATTCAAGCCGGTGAGGTATAAAGTACAGGGCTCTGGCACTAGCGTTCTTAATTTGTCCGCAAGCAGGGCCACGATGAAATAAATCCATTGTTTTTATTCGATGTGAACAGTTCAAGTCGAGCAATTTTTCTGAATAAAATAGAAGGCCTTAGTCTTCCTTATTTTTCACTAGCTTAAGCACCGGACGAATCTTGGGTAATGCATTAGATGTGTTACAATGTAACAATTTGAGAGCATCGTATGTATTTTCACATCCCGGGTCACCCGACTTGCGTTGCAGGCATTCGTATTCGTGCTTGTGTCACGGGGGGTCACGTGCCCGACGGTGCTTTAACAGGGGATTAGTCAGTGGGTCACATGCCCGATGCGCCACACTACAGTTCACTATTCGACTTGAGCACTTTCGGCAGCAGACGTTCAGGATTTGAGTGACTGAGGTTATACGCGACAGAATACGCACATGGACTAGAACGCGCTGATGCCTGAAATAACTCCAAGTGACACTTTGTAAAGTTGGTTTGTATTGTCAAAGCATATCTCAACAGTGGTTTTCTTGCCAGTAAGGGACCTTCCAACGGGCCAACGGGTCCTGCTGATATGAAGTTATCAAGAGTTATTGGAATACATCATAACAGTGAACAGTTTCAAAGTGGTATTACTTACGACAGGATAAGTCATGATGCCGACAACTGCAGCTCACCACAAGCGCTATGCTGTTTTTGTCTATCGACAATTATATATATATATATATATATATATATATATATATATATATATATATATGTGTGTGTGTGTGTGTGTGTGTGTGTGTGTGTATAGGTGTCCACACTATTCGCTTATCTTTTTTCTTATTCAGGCACACTTCAAAATAGTAATAAAGTGGCTTGCCCAAACACTAGCATTAGAAAGAGTCCACTTCCTTTACTTCCACCGAGGTAAGCAAATATCCATGTCCGATTTAGAACTTTGCTTTATAGCACTCCAAATGGGGTTTCGCGTAACACGCAACCTCTTGCACATTGGTGCAAGGCTATAGCCACTGTGCGGTCATAATGCCCAGTGTTTTTAACATCCCGACTTTAGAATGAACAGATTTCGCCAAGGCACATAGAGAAGGCACGTCGTGCATCCAAACCCTGCCTGGCGCCTACATTGCCCGACTGGGAGCTCCGGCCGCTGCGTTCCGTGTGTCTGGCAGGCGGTGGTGGGCCGGCGTCTGTAGGCGCAATGTTCCGCCGTTCCGTGTGCCTGCCAGGCGGTGGTGGGCCGGCGTCTGTCGGCGCAATGTTCCGCCGCTCTTTGGCCGTACATATTTTACAGCCGCAAATTGTTGGAGTGCCCGGGTGCTCTTGAGATGGTTTCTTCCCGGCTGTCGAGCGGCAGAAGGTGGCCCAGTTCCCGCTGCTAAAATATGTAACTTCCAAGTGTGTGAAATCTGATCACTGGAACGGGACGAAGTACGTCGCCTTTTTGCGGGCGATCTATTGAATTTGAGCAAAATCTGACCGGCATTGTATTACCAGCATGGCGAAGATCCTGTTTCAGACATAATCCCTTAAAGCGAATTACTTTGAATACCGCGTATGTCTCCGCTGACTGTCCTAGACTGAAATGTTATTTCGGGCATTGCACCCCTTGATCACGTGCACCAGTGTGTCATTGAGCAAAAACACAACCCCTAAGCAACGTGTGCTATTTGCTTTAGTCCTTAAGGGCATGTCCGATGGCCCGTACGCTGGACATTGTCACCTTCAGCGTAGGAGTTAGCAGACACAGCCGTTTGATGCAGTGTTTTGGTGGATCAGCACTGTGTAGCGTCGGCGTAATGTCATGACGCATCCTCATGACAGGCGATAAGTGCACGCACCTACGTTCATGGCGTCGCCTAGCACGGATTGATGAGCGGCAGTTCAGCTGTGCGTGGTGCCTCACCTTGACTCCTTGCGGCGGGCGAAGACTGAGGATGTATCTGCCTTTCTGACCAACAGGTGAAGGAGGTGGCGAAAAAGAAGTTCAACTACACCTACCCCGAGTCGGTGGTGAACACGTTCATCGCCTCGTTCCACGAGGCAGTGATACTATACGCCTACGCCCTGAACGACACGCTGGAGGCAGGCTACAGCATTAGCAACGGGTCTGCAGTCACCCATGCCATGTGGAACCGCACTTTCCAAGGTGGGTAAACAGCTTCATGGCATACGAAAGGGCGATGAGCCAGTATAGAGCGAAAACAGCTGACCGCCAGGGTGGAGTGATGTCGCATGCAACGGTGTCTGCGTGCCGATGCCTGCGCGCTTTGAATACCCTGGGCTCTTCCGCATTCAGATCTGAGTAAAAAAAAAGCATGGTCCGTGGGGAACGAAACAGTTAAAGGGTTGGAAACAATTGATTAATCTGGTTGCATCAGGCCACAGAGCTCAGACATGACCGACCAGCGAACAGGGGTGTTACGAAAGACGCTCTCTCCCGAGAAGTGGGTAAGCTATGGCAATGGTCCCACGCCGCCATCCGCCAGAGTGGTTGCCAAGGCACTGGTATCATTGAACACAAAATGGAGAAGATTTTAACATGGAGAATATCTCAGCGGAACGCACTCTTCGGCGGACCCTTACTTGTCAAATAGGTGGCGGAACTCGTATGTGCCCTCCTGCGCTGTAGAGAAGCTACAGCATGGGACAATGAGCAACCAACTTGAAAGGCCAGGACTACGAGATGTCCAGCACAACGGAGTACCATTTCGCGAAGCGCTCACTAGGCTATGGCTTCCACAGGGCTAAAGTGCCAAAATAGAGCGAAAACGGCCGGCAGCCAGGGTGGAGCTGTAAAAATAAGATTAAAGAATTGGAAAAAGGACCGCTTTTTCAAAATCATTTAGATCAGCAACTCTTGTTTTTTTTTAACCCTCCCGATCCTCAAAATCCAAGAACGATCGTATGTGACAAAGCACTGGACGGAAGTACCCCCTTGCCACCTGAGTACCCTGCACCTCACAGAACTGCACGTGGTTCTGCGAAAAACATACTGTCCATGCAGCCTACTCTGTGCGGAAGATTCTCAACAAGTCTCTCAAAAACGGCGAGCAGTGGACCGCAAACCCAAAGGAAGATTGTGCGCATGTCAGCTGCCACTTTCATGCAAGATAGCGCCCCGGTCACACGGCGCTGGGAGCCCGAGCGTTCAACGACGCTTCCGGGGTACTTGGACAAGAAGGCATTGTGAGAGAACTAAGTGGCCTGAGCTTTAAAATAAATATGTGGGAAACGCGCCCTGAAATCGCATATTAGCGAGATGGACCCCTGCAAAAGCTTTACGGCACTGGATGCAGTGCAGCGGATGAAGTGACCCTCGCCTGACCTTTGTCCTTTGTCCACCTTATCTGACGTTTGTCCGCGTGCTATCCGGGTTAGCTCGGTTGGTAGCAAAGCAGTGGACTCGCCATTAAAACGCCCAACGTTGTATCTCCTTATCTTCTGTGTTACTAAAGCAGCAGTGTGCGTGTGTGTGTGTGTGTGTGTGTGTGTGTGTGTGTGTGTGTGTGTGTGTGTGTGTGTGTGTGTGTGTGTGTGTGTGTGTGTGTGTGTGTGTGTGTGTGTGTGTGTGTGTGTGTGTGTGTGTGTGTGTGTGTGTGTGTGTGTGTGTGTGTGTGTGTGTGTGTGTGTGTGTGTGTGTGTGTGTGTGTGTGTGTGTGTGTGTGTGTGTGTGTGTGTGTGTGTGTGTGTGTGTGTGTGTGTGTGTGTGTGTGTGACCGGAAATGTGGCGGAAGCGTGCCTGCGTGCGTGCGTGTGGGCGTGTGTGTGTGGGGGAGGGGTCCATTGGTTCATCTGCAGGCCAAACGGTCAGGAATTTTGGCATGAAATTTACACACGACCGAGATCCGCCGGCTGCGCTTGACAGAGTCGCGCCAAAATTCTGCATTTCGCAAAAATGAGGGCGTGCCGAGCGAAAAAAAGCGCAAAAATCCCATACGGTTAAACATGGGTGACGCCAGTTTCGGCGATTCCGGCCCACAGCCCGACACACGTCGCTTCTCGGAGCCGTATCTCGGTAACCAACGGTCGCAGCGACATGCAACTTGCGCGGCGCGATAAAGCACGGCATGGGCCATCGCAGCCGGGTGCGTTTTCGGCGCCACGTCACACGTGGCACGTGCACACGTGTAGACAAGATGAAATCGGCCGTTTTTGACGCGGTTTTACGTTCACCGTTATGTCTCGGCGCGCAAAGCAGGTAGAGGTCTGAATTTTGTTTCCCAACGTTTACAGTTGAAGCGGCTACATTTTCAGTGAGCATTGCGTGTTTCTGAAACGCGCCATTGCGCTGCAAATATCAATACACTGCAACGGGCTTAGGTTTAAAAACCGAAGCCGAATGCAAGCCGCTACCGTCAAAACTATGCGTGATCTAAAGCTGCATCAACTGAAAACTGCATCAGCGTGTCCGCCGATTCGTGCTGTCTCTAATACACCCTTTTGTTGATCACACTTAAAAAGAAATGTCGCTCGCAAATGAGCCTGGACTAAGGGGCTGCGTGACTGATTTTTCACCTCGACGGCGACAAGCTACTATACCGGCTCCCGGCGTACAACTCAGGCGTTGAGGGTTAAAATGGCCGTTTGCGCTGCGGGCTGTCGACCTTGTTCATATCGCCGGCATTCATGTCTGACGAGCATTCTGATGTTCGTCCAGTCTGTCCGGCGGTGGGCTGACGGATGTGCCGTCCGCGGGCAAAATATCAAGTCGAGTGTGGGAGTCGGCGGCGCGGTGTGCGTGGTGGTCGCCGTGTTCGCATTGTGCGTACATGCGTGGATTTTGTTTCATTCACAATTGACGCGGCTACACGCTCAATCTCATCGCTAGTTTGTGCAGCGCAATGTTGCGCTGCAAATTGCAGGACAAATTGCAAGATCTCAAGTTTAAATGACTGGCTGCTGTAATGCATTGCCTCCGGCCGATTATGCCATCTCGCACCAAAATCTCGACAACGATGGGTCGCAGCAAAACGGGAATGACACAAAAATGTGTACAATGCGATATAGTACGGTCGCACGTACCACGTGGCGCGGGCTCACAGATGGATTTTGATCTCTTCCGCGCGTTTTGTGCCACATTTCGGCACCTACGGCGCAAACACATCCGGGATTGGCGCGCTTCGATGATGAATGGTAGGACCGAGGTGATTATGTGTGGTGACACGTGCGACATGTGATGGCGCCCAGGTGTTGAACTATAGTTTAACACATTTTTGCTCTTTTGAGGGGCTTGCACGTTTTTGTTATATCCCAGAAGCCGTGGAAGGATGTACGTCGAGACTGGCATGCTTCGTTAGGCGATCTAAGGGCCAATTACTCAAACGTCTACAATGTCATGATGCACGTGTCATGTGACACGTTCTCATTAGCTGTATAGATGTATTGTGCCGATTCCGTCCATTTTTGCGGATTACGCGGGATTTTCGCCCTTATGGCACATAGTAACACGAGACTGGCATGCCGCGATAGGCCGTTGAACGGGAAATCCCTTGGTGTCAAGTGCGGGGGTTGCACGTTCCACGTGTCGGGCACACATGAGCCAAGAAGATGGCTTTCGCTCTTTTTCACGGGCTTAAATGCTTTGTGCCACACCTCGGCACCCAGAGTGCGGAGCGACTGGGGCGTGGCATTTTTTTAGAACATTTCCTGTACCGTTACCCAAGAACAGGTAACGAGGAATGCCCTTCCCGCTATCCTAGCGACGCAATAAACCGTACGTTAACACCAGAAATAATAAAATCAAGCCGCAGCACTCTCAGCTAGGAAGAGGACACTAAATATATACAATATATAAACTACAATGAATTAAATCTATAAACCTCTGCTGTTCAGTTTCGCAGCTCGTGATCATTGGCTTAATTTGAAATATAATAAGCTTGGAATTTTGTAGTTTTGTTGCTGTCTGAGGGATTCACATGATAACGGAAGTCAGGTTATAGAAAATTTGTCTCACATTGGAAGTTTACGGTAGGGTGGTGCTTTTGACCAACCGTGCTGCAATAAAACGTCATCGGTAGTTACCGATCCCTAAAGTCCGCTCACCAACCCGTGGGAGCGGATTTTTATGGACCACCAGCCCGACGTAAGCCCTCGTGGGCTCGTGCCCGCACGTAGGCTGTTGAACGTTCTGCTGTTCGTGTCCCCCTGGGCTTGTTTGTACAAAGCAGCGGTGATGTATCCCTGTTCAAATCCGCGTGGGCTTCCGTCGAAAGCTTGCAGCTCAAATGAGCACGATTCAAGTGGTTGTTGTTATGCATGTGAACTTCCCGTTTCCTACTACATTATGTAGAGCATTCTTTGGCTGGCGCCACGAACCGGCGAACAGCGGTGCGCCATCGCGAGGTGGTATGTAACCGCGAACCCGTGAGGTGATGTGTGACCGGGAGGGTCCCCACCGTGAGGTGATGTGTGACCGGGTGGATCCCCACCACGAAGTGATATGTAATCGCGCGGGTCCCCCTCCCCCCCGTGAGGTGATTTGTGACCGGGCGGGTCCCCGCCATGAGTTGATGTGGGACCGCGCGGGTCCCCACAGTGAGGTGATGTGTGACCGCGTGGGTCTCTACCGTGAGGTGATGTGTGACCGGGCGGGTCCCCACCATGAGATCATGTGTGAACGGGCGGGTCCCCACCATGAGATCATGTGTGACCGCGCGGGTCCCCACCGTATGGTAATGTGGGACCGCGCGGGTCCCCACCGTATGGTAATGTGGGACCGCGCGGGTCCCCACCGTATGGTAATGTGGGACCGCGCGGGTTCCCACAGTGAGCTGATGTGTGACTGCGTGGGTCTCTACCGTGAGGTGATGTGTGAACGGGCGCGTCCCCACCATAAGGTGATGTGTAACCGGGCGGGTCCCCACCGTGAGGTGATGTGTGAACGGGCGGGTCCCCACCGTCAGGTGATGTGTGACCGGGCGGGTCCCCACCGTGAGCTGACGTAGGACCGCGCGGCGGTGCGTTCATCGATCGCTGTTCATCAACTGACGCTGGGAACGGCACGCTCATTATGGTGCCGTCCGTCCCAGACACTCTCGCTGAGATGACCGGCGGCATCGCGCAGACGAAAATGTGGGCGCCGCACTGAAGTCGCTGAGGCAGTGGCTGGCGTGCCACCAGATTGTCAGATGAACCTTATGGTCGTCGTCCAGCGCCAGCCGGGGCGAACGATCGGCGGCTGTCACATGATACAGTCAGTGGGATTGAGAACGCGGCTCCGAAACGCTTGCGTGCAGCGTCGCTTCGAGTGCTCTCCGAAATACGCAATCAGCTCATTCCGGCGGTTACAAGGAGACGCCTTGTCGTAAGTCTCCCTGCACAGCATTTTCCACCGTCCTTTTGGGTGGAATGTCCACTAGATACATCACTGGACTGATTTGTATTGTTCGTCATTTAACAAATACGCGAGTTCCGCTCCGGTAATATAGGTTCGGTTATACTTTTACCTGTCAGAGTCAAAGCAAGGCGAAAGTCGGAAGGTCAGAAAGGCACATGCAGCATACACACATAAACGAGGCCGAGTAAAACAAGATATATATATATATATATATATATATATATACACATATATATATACATATATATATACATATATATATATATATATATATATATATATATATATATATATATATATATATATTTGCAAGGTGGCAAAAGTCACTTCGCGAGTCATACAACTGTTTGTTGCTCAGATTGGGTGGCCCTCTCCGCAACGTAGGGCTTCAGGGTATCTTTTGAAAACCACATCTGCGTTTTGTTGTGTTGTGGCAGTGGGTTGAGAGCCACTGCAGCCCATTATGCAAGGCGCTATTTCGTGTCACGGATCTCGCTGAAGGGCCGAGGCTCGGAAACTCATTCGCCATATCGAACCGTAATAATCTTGGATCAGACGACTCCCCGCCTGTGTAAATTGGGCGGCACGAGTGTCGCTAATGATAGCACAAATCATGTAAATCAGGACAATTAGCTGTGAAGTGTATGCATTGTCTTTGTATAAAGCTGCATTATGTCTATACGATTCAAACCCACAGAGCATGTAATACTGGAACGTTTGTTATCATCTCGCTTTTCCCGCACCGCAAAACGTGGTGTAAAGCTGAGGAGTTCAGTGGCTTCTCTCAGGTGTCCAGCCGTTTTAGAACACGCTGGTTTACCAGATTGCACCGTGGCCATGTCACTGGGAAGCCCGTTAGCAAAATTTTAGATTTCAGACTCTGCGTTTCCAAATCAATGATGGGCTGTCTTTGAAACCCATCCATTCATTCGTCCCAGTCGGCAGATTTGCACCGATTGGAAGATGGATCCATGTCAGCGAAACGCTACGTCTGAAAAATATGTTCTGCGTGGCTTCCGTAGGACATTGCAAACTTATTTATATTTGTTTCAACAAAGCTCAATTTTTTCGAAGTAGTTGCGTGGTGCTTGAAAAACAAAGCTAGTTCGTTGCATCAAATGAATGAGCTATCTTCTGGCGGTCCGTATAGCATGGTTGGTTAGAGCGTCTGTTTTCGGACTCACCTGCCCATAGGAGTGTGGTGGGGGGAGGGGGGTCGAGTCGCTTTAAGCACTCACTACCATGTCTTGATGGGGATGGCCGTTGCATGTGGCAGCGGGCCGCGCTGAAGGCCAGGTGACGTCAGAGACCAGGACGCATCGTGCCGGGTATTGGGGAACCTTAAGCTTGTCCCGCCCAAATTCTGGCGATTGACCATGATATCGTAATATCATGGCCAATATATCGTATATGCGTATCGTATCGTATATTATATCGTAATATGCGTAGCATTGCACGTTCGGATGTTGGAGTCATGTATCA
>NW_023596545.1:29867577-29888620 GCF_011947565.3 Pollicipes pollicipes
TTCGACAAGCCTCCATAACACGCATGAAAAATGCATCGGACGAAGTGGTTACTGGGTTACTATGCAATAGTTGTGTTTGTTTGAAGGCGGGCGCGAGTCAGCCACGTTCCGTGCTAAAACTGCTCCAGTCCAAAGTGGATCTTCAAGCCATACAATTTTACGGATTCTATACGGATTACCGCATCCACTGTCGTTGGACGCGTATGATTGTCCCCGTCTAGCGTGTAGTCGTTTTTACGACGAAGTGAAGAATGTTTGTCTCCGCTTTTTGGCGTCCCGACCATAAATCCAGAACCCACAGCCTGAGTGCTCTACAATCGCACGAACAACGCGGCTGCGAAGGACCACTGAACGGACCACCTCGTTTCGCCGCGCTATGCCGGGCGCATGTGTCGACACAGCGCTGCGGTTCCGCTCCGCTTCCCTCTTGAAAGTCGCGACAGAGCCGCCGAGGTCTCAGGGTTCCCTCCCTTCTCCCGACCTGCGGCCGCTGCCACCGCCGCCGCACGCTCGAGCCGCTAGCCGCCGGGGCTGACAGGCGGAAGCAACAACGCCAATCAGCCGGCGCCGCGCCCCGACTGTGGGTCGCCTGCGGCTGGCTCCGGTCACGCCCCAGTGGCAGGGCAGGCAGGGCTGCGATGGAGGGCATGGCCTGGCTGTCATGAAGGGCGGGGCCCGACTGGCATACAATACAGGGCAGTGCTGTGGTGGAGGCCAGGCAGGCTGTATTGATATTTGAATGCTGCAACATTTGTGCGCGATGGTTTGGCAGTCGAGGACATGATTTATGCAAGCTATGAAATGAGGAGGAAGCGAGGCTTATAACTTGGAGCAATCAAAGTCGAAGCCATAGACAATTTAGTTTTTCAGCTATATAGAACTTAAAGCGCGGACATAACTTTAAGAGAAGCAATGTTTACATGGCAAAATTAACGTTGTGTGTTTATAGAATAACATGGCGCAATGATGCCAAATGTGTCGTTATTTTGGTAACATCGTTATTTTTGGTTGCAAGAAAAATTAATGTGAATTAATCATTCTTTCCTCAAGCCTAAATGTTTTTGCTTGGGACAGTCAGAACAGGTCATGAAAAGGTATTAATAACGATAGGTCGTAAACACTGTTTATGACAAAATCAGGGTACAAATAATCTTGTAAATATGTACAGCTATGGAATGCATCCACGTTTCTGTTCATGTGACTTAAGAAGCTATTGGAACGCCTTTAAATTTCGAAAGCTGTTTTGATATTTGAATGCGATCTAACCCAAGTATTTCAAATCTGAATGTTTAACCGTGAAGCCTATTTTTATAGCACCGTAACACGTTGTGCCAGGTTAGAGGTTGACAGTTGCGAAGTGCGAAAGCACCAGAAAACGTTTCCTCCGTAACTACAATTACCGTGCAACAATGCAATTCCTCATCTACTGACGGTGTGATGGACGAGTGGCTAGCGTTGGGCTCTCACGTGTGAGCTCGTGTCCGAACCCGGACCGCGCCATGGCGCCTGAACCCTCATATGGCGTTTGCCGCCGCTGGCGCTTCATACGAGCGTGGGCCGGCGTCCGAACCCCGGCCGCGCCATGGCGCCTGAACCCTGGACTCTGGGTCCTGGCGTCTGCCGCCGCTGGCGCTTCATACGAGCGTGGGCCAGCGTCCGAACCCCGGCCGCGCCATGGCGCCTGAACCCTGGACTCTGGGCCCTGGCGTCTGCCGCCGCTGGCGCTTCACGCGAATGTGGACCATGATGTACGCCGCGTTCCTTTAAAACATCACAAAAACATGAACCAGGCTAAGGTTACAGGGCAGTTATGTTTTTGCGGGTTGTGAGTTGTCGGTTATTCGAATAAATAGGTTGTTCTTGGAGCAGGAAAAAGAGATGCATTCTGCACAGTCCGGAATGGCCCAATGTAATGGTGATGCCAATTCAGTTTAATCCTCGGAGAGGGAGACCAGAAACGGCAAAATAAAACTCGCTGGCATTTATTATGGCACGGCCGCCTCATTTCTCATGGCTAATTACGCTGCCCAGGATGCCAGTTTTTAAAGGATTTGAATATTACATTTTGAATATGGAATGTGGTACACGGGCTAATGAAGAACACATTTCACAAACTGTCACGTCTCAGTTTGTGAGAATACCGTCGACACATTGTCAAACGAAATTTGAGTTTTTAATCACTTTTTCGTCGGTCTCCGTGATGTGCGCTTCCCGATCCTGACAGCTCGGCCGCTGTCAGGAGCCCTGACACAGCCCGACCACTGTCAGGAGTGCTGATACCTGGTGCGGCGGGCGCTGATTGCAGTGTACTGCAGCCGTGCTTCTACCTGGAAATTGCTGGCTGACTGATGTATCGATTACTTTTGTGTCCCGGCGGGCAGGGCCTCGGTCAAAGCGTTGAAAGGCTTCTGTTTCAATTGGTGCAATAATGAACCCCTGGAGGAGAGTGGGGGGTGCGGTAAAGAAGTCGGTTGTGTTGAGCAGCCGTGTTGGCGCACGGGTGCGGGGCGAGTTTTTATCTAGGGCGTTGAACTCGGAGATTTTTGGCTTACTGTCAGTTTTACATTTCCTACAACGCTTTAAATGAGTGACTTATTGCACTGTCA
Source organism: Pollicipes pollicipes (assembly GCF_011947565.3). NCBI lineage: Eukaryota > Metazoa > Arthropoda > Thecostraca > Pollicipedomorpha > Pollicipedidae > Pollicipes > Pollicipes pollicipes. The sequence goes on from NW_023596545.1 coordinate 29,870,184, forward strand.
ATGGCGCGCTGCGAGCGCAGTTTGTGCGAGATGTCAACACAGATCGTGGCCATTTGCAGAGCGCACAGAACCAGATTATTTGCTACCACTGAGACCAATATTTGACTGAAATGAGTTTTCACGCCATGGCTTGTATCACTGCGTCTATTGAGAACTATGAATTGTTGTAGACGGATGTAGGGGGCGTGCAAGAAGGGTGATGCCAAGTTGAATGAGTTTTGGTTTTGGCGCCCAGCTTTCAATGCGTTCGGTATTGCTAGCATAACAAGCGTTAGCCTGCTTCTAGCAATTTATCCTATACTAAACGCATTGATATTGGAGAGGCAACCAGGGATTTGACAGGGCTGGATGCAGTGAGATACATTTGCTGGTGACCGCTCAGATTTCAATCTAAGAATTTTTCTAATTGGCTGTCGTTCGAAGTAAACGGCTCTCTAACTCACAGCCAGGTGGCGAGAGTGACGCGAGGCAGTCAAGTGTGGAGCATCAGCAGCAGTTGCGGTTCAAATGCACACGAACGCTGCTTCCAATGAGCGTGCCCCGCGGTCTCATCCGACAGCTCCGTGTATTTTGACTCTCGCAGAATATGGGTCAGCACTTCCGGCGCATTTCGCCGCCATTGTACCGCCGACAGCAAACTGGGTTTCAGGTCCCATTATTTAGTTGAACCCCATTTAAGTGATAATCGGGCTGAGCATCGACCCAATCGACCCAGCTTGCACTTCTAACCTGTTTCGTATCGCGATCAGCCGCGTTCCCGGGTCATGGCTATTGATCTGGTATGTCATCGCCAGCGAACTGTTGCCGGGTCGCCTTGGCACCGGAGCCCGTGCCTTTTCATCACGCTGGGTAGGACTCAGTATATTTGGATTGTGATTGAAACATATTGAACCTTTAGCCATTGTCAGTCGACAGGCGGCGTTCCCACAGTGAACGGCATTTCCGGATGTCAATGCGCAGTAAAGCCGGCAGAGATAGTCGCATGTGTTGCGGTGAGGCATGAATCAATGGTCATACATATAATTTAACTATTGCAGCCATCTTTGCGCTCTCACTGCAGCTGAAACAAACAACTACAAACTGGTAGCTGATTGCATCAGGTTTGATAATCACCAAACCTCAGACAGAATGTGTGTGTACGAATTCGCCTGATGGCCTAAGACGACCTAAGACTGCCTTGAGGCAGGAAGCGTTTGGGTAGTGGACTCCGTACATGTGTCCTAGAATCTGGTATTTGCTGCAAGCACGCTATCAGGAGCTTGACAAATGTGGCTGTCCAGGGCTGGGGAAAAAACGTTGAACTGGCTACATTCTGAAAATTTGGTAGATGTATCTGCTGAACCAGTTTCTAAGACCAGCGCAGAGTAAGTGTGATTCCCCTCGCACTGGCTGTCTTGGTCACCGCTCGAGTATTTCGATATTTGAAATAGAACTTGGCAGGCTCGTTAGTAATTGAACAGAGATTCTTTTGCAACTGGACTAAATTGGACTTGGAGTCATTTGTTGGGCGCTAGAATAAAGAGCGCATACACATTGTATTTTTGCACGTGAGCACGTGACACTAAAGCAGCAGCATTTGGCTGTAACAGGGGAAAACACAACATCGAACAGCCATAACTGGCAGTTATGCATTCGTTACGCTAACTACACCGAACGGAACACCAGACACTCTTCACCTCAGAGCCTCGCACCGCACATTTCAATATGAAGGCGAGACGTGTGACTGTTCTGTCATGTCAGTCCGCATAACATATTACAGAGGAGCCGATCTCCTTCCGCTGAGGTGGAGACACGCGTCGTCCAGCACACCTCAAAGCAAACCAGCACGGGGACAGGTCTTTGCCGGGTGCCGTGGCAGCACCGCGCCCTGTAAGGAGGCTGCGATGCTGCGATCACCGGAGCGCGCGAACTTGTTCTTAAATCTAGCTTGTGCCGTGTCCAGCAGCGAGTCAGATCTCGTGATGTCGGGTCCATTCCAGCGAATGAACAGTTGGAGGGCCGCCTTGTCATGCGAGAACTGACGGGGGTGTTCGAACACGTCCCGTACCACGCTAGCCACGCTTTCGACGACGGACTCCGGTGCAGGCAGAAGCGGCACTCGGCTCACCAGGTTTGTATAGCCCTGCATGACGGGGTTATTGGTCGTTACTCTACTCTGTTGCCCTGGAGGAGTTCATTAGCCGCCAGCTGCCCCCCCCCCCCCCCTCACGCCCTCCGACACCTGCTCCGCGAGACCGCAGATCAACCCGGTCGGCCAGTGAGCTGATAAAGCAGACAGGAGACGCCCTTCACAGCTAGATAACCCAATAGATTACAGGGTGGGATTATTTCAGGAATCGGGCGCATTAGCTGTGAACGGCTTTTCAGCGCTGTCACCAATTTAAACTTTTTCCAACTACCTTATAAAACCGGTTAGATCTATAACAAACTTCTTAGAGCCGTCCGTACTCGGCCGTTCCAGGTACGTCGTCATGTCTCTCGGTGATACTGACACCGTCCTTAACGTAGAAAAACCTAGCATACGGAAAGCCTTCATAAAACGTGGCTACACTGGGCAAAGCCAGTCCAAAAGCCATTTCGGTTGGAAGGCTTCTGAATAAATGCTTTAGAATATATATATATATATATATATATATATATATATATATATATTGTAAAGGACTCTAAATCAACCATTGCCGGACTTTGAGGGCCGACATTTCTCACATACGAAGTTGTGCGGGACTTCGCTTTCAGCGACGGCTAGTTTCGTTGTGGATTCAGGTGAAGTCGGCTCGTTCAGTTCAACCGTCACAGCCTCCAGCAGATTGACTCACAGGTCTTTGTTTGCCTGCTTCCGCTCCCATGGGAACGTCTGCATGTCTTGCAGCTGGGCGTTGCACTTGGTTGCGGCATTATGCACGTCATGAAGCGCAGCCACCATCATCGGAAGGTATCCGTCTGAAACGGCATGTAAACACTGATGCATGTGCAGCCGATATTTGAAATGATCTGAAAACGATGTCGCTGACAAGCGAAGTCAGCTTTTCAGTTGACGCAAAGCGTGGCACGCTATTGCAAGGTACGTTTCGCTTGCATGAGAGCCACATCAAGCAGGAAGCATGGCACTACACAATCGGCCCTATGCGTACGATGTGAACAATAATCGTGCGTTACCATCCACGACTAAATATCACGTCAATGAAGTTCGACAACAGGCGTAATATTTAATCTCGCTCATTAAAAGGTGTAACAAGTTTAAGTGTTATGCAACCAACGTTTTCAAGATAAATCCAGAAACGTCTTGGAGGATTGCATGACAACCCAATCGCCGCACGTGCCCAAACAGCGAACCCTAACCCGCGGCATGTGCAGACCGCGATGGGCCAAGACATCTGCAGGACCAGCCTCCGTCCGCTGGCCCAATAGCCGGGTCATCGCCGCCTCGTGAGCCAAAAATGACCGCATCACGCGGAAGGTGTGCGGAGCGAACCGGGTCTCTGGCCACAGCTTTGGGTGGAGAGCTGGTGCACGCCAGGAGGGCTTCGAGCCCTTTTCCATAAGTGTGACGCTTGGTAAAGGAGATGATGAGCTGGAACGCATCGCGCACCGACTTCTAGCTCCTCCCTGCATACTCTTCCACTAAAAAGAGCAGGTGTGCACTATCCCACACTGTTTGGACAGCTAGCTGGCTCCGTGTGCTCGGGTCGGCAGTCTTCAAATTCTGCACTTATTTAGCGGGAACGCTGCCGCGCAGATATTGGCCATCCGTGCAGATGCTTGCCAGCTGGTCTGGCCGGTGAGCGCCGACGATTACCAGCTATGCCGGGATCTCTTTCGCAGGAGAGTCGCTGCATCCTTCCGTCACTCAGTGGAGCAGTGATAATAAAGGACTGCACTGTGTGCCAGTCTGGTGCGTGTAGAACAGTCACCACGATGGGTGCGATGTCGAGAGTCCCCTCGCAGAGTGGCCTTATCGACAACTACCGCGACGCGTGGCCGCTGGCTGACAAAGCGGGCGATGCGATACGGCATGATGGAGCGGACTTGATTCCGCAACGCCGTGATGAACGAGCCGGAGGGATTTGTATCACCCAGCCTCACGCCGTTTTGCACCTGCGTGACGACAAGGTCTTCGCAAGCGTCACGAGGCGAGCTCTTTTTGAACACGTGACAGCCGAGGCGTAGCGCGCGACGAGCAATGCTCGTGTTCGTGGCAAACGTCCTAACGGCGGGACCTGCTTTTTTTCTCGATACTGCTGCGGTGATCTTCCGGTGCTTTACACTGGTGAAATGAATTCACAAATTTTGCTTGAGACTATTGAACATCACAGGCAGCGCTTGATGCTTGCGTAAAGAAGTTCCAAGAAAGAAATCGTATCTGAACAAGCCACATACTGTTGCTTTGGTCTCCTGAGGTCCGTGAAAAGAAGACTGATGCACATCCCGCAGTGCGGGAGGTTTTCTGCAGGTGATGACAACAGATCATGGCATGCTGCCACTTCCAAATGCAGCACGCTGCGACCACACTGGAACGGCACATTGCTGGCAGCATGCTTTTTTGCAGCACATTGCAGCAGCACACTTTTCTTCCTCAGTCATAGTTTCCGCTGCCTCCGACCTATTCACCTGTTTCAGAACGTCGATGATTGCAGCTAGTTAACAGCTCTGTTAGTCTTGTATGTTCATGAGAGCGTCAACTTTTGATGGAGGCTGGACACGTCTTCTTCACGCGTGCTCTCTTGCGATGCATGACGGGGCTGCTCTGCTGCGCCGTCCCCGTTGTCTGCATGGCCTGGACTCGCAACCGAAAATAGCGACATAAAAGTAAGTTGAAGCTGCGCTCAGAGCTTCTGCCGCCCAGCGCACCGTTCACCCCCACGACCGCCTGCGCCGGCCGTGGATCGCCGCGCGGTGTTTTTTTAACCATCGCTTCTGGGAAACCAAAAATTCTGGGCACGTTTGTTGTGTCAAAACATGCGCAATGACTCCCCAATAGGCTACGGAAAATATAGCCACGATTACACGACAGGCTAGAGAGGGGCCCCCAGAAATACTTAGGCGGGGAAAGGGGCGCATCGACCCCCTATCAGGGTGAGTGTTAAATCTCACTAGCTTAAATGTAATTTTATGAAAATACATGTCATTGTCCAATGAAAATCCAGGAAAGGCATCATGTGGCAGTATATTTTCATTGCCACATTTCCACCAGACAATAAGCGGACAGCATGCCTGGGCTTGCACCTGTGGATATCATGTCTGCCGATGCACCAGCTGTCTTTTCCACTAAGTCGTGACAGCATATTTCCATTGCCACATTTCCACCAGACAATAAGCGACAATGCTTGAGCTTGCTTGAGCTTGCAGCTGTGGATATAGTGTCTGCCGAAGCACCAGCTGTCTTTTCCACATGTGCTCCACCGCATGCGTAAATGCAGATGATGGATAGTGCAGAAAAATCAGAATATTGCGAATTGAGCAAACAAACATCCCCGTGAGCCGACCCGACTACCCAACCACCCGATTTTTTGCTTAGTCATATAACTTTAAATTGGTGCTCTGATCGTGTGTGATGACTTCAGAGTAATTAATGATCAGAGCCTTTGAAATACCATCCAGTCACCAGCGGAAAATAGATAATACCAAAGTAATAAAAAACTTGGACAGACTAAATTAATTTTGAAAAGTAACGTTCAGATCTCATGTATAAATGATAAAATCTTGACACACATTCTTATTCGTCCATTTTCATAACGCGGACGGATAGCGGGTCGATGCCCCGCCCCCCTCCCCCGCTCATGCCGCTTCCAAACTAGGAAAGATTTCGCCTCGCAGAAAAAGGCAGGGTCAAATTAATCTCAACTAGGTCTCGCGATTGACAATAAGTATTATGTCGCCAGGCTAGTAACTGGTCTCATTCAGCCCGGTTAAAAGGTATACTTTTCCTGAAAATCGCACTGTTTCAGCTTTACGTGTCAATGTGTATACAACCGTGCCACGCAGAAGCATGAAGCCTACGCAGACGTGTTTTTTGTTTAATTCTGAGAACATTGAATGCAGTTTTGTGTGCTTTGATCGTATAGTTCGATGTAGGATTCCATTAACGTGACATTGTCGGCCCGCCACGCACGAGACCCGTGCCATGTGCGCTGCAAGACAAAGTCAACGGGGACCTGAAAAAGTGGAAAGACTCAGGGATCGCTGAAAGAGTCGAATATTCTGACTGGGATGCACCCGTAATGATAGTGCCGAAGCCTGGCGGGGGGCTGAGGCTTTGAGATTACTATAAAAACACGGTCAACCGTTAGTTCGAAGTTCCGCAGTATCCCATGCCGAGCTTGAAAGATATTCTGACGAAACTGGCCGGTATAAATAATTTTTTAATGATTAAATAAATTTTTGCAACCTTGATCTCAGCACGACGTATGTGCAGATGAGGCTGGACGCGAACAGTCAGCAACTGACTGTACTGAACACCCGAAAAGGACTTCAACAAATGAAACGCTTGCCTGTATGGCGTCTCAGCATGGCTGTAATATTGCAAAGCACAATGGAGAAGATGCTGGAAGGCCTCCCTGGTGTAATCTGCTTCTTAGGTGACGTCGTGGTAGCAGGCTCAACAGATCTCGAAATTCTGGAGTGACTGAATGCAACTCTGAAGAGACTGAATACATGAAAGTTCGTCATAAACGAGGAGAAGTGTGAGTTCATGGTGATGCCAGCGTAGTATCTGGGAGTAGAGCTGAGCGCTGAAGGCGTCACACCAGTGAAGGAAAAGGTGGACCCCGTGCTAAAGGCACCAAAGCCTCAGAACACCAGCGGGCTGAGAAGTGTCCTGGGAGCAGTAACCTTCTATGCCAGATTTATGGCAGACATGTCTAAGGTGGCAGCTCCTATACGTGGGTTGCTGAAAAGGGCAACAGTAACGATGGACGGCAGCCGAAGAAGGCAGCTTCAACGGTTTGAAGGAGAGACTCGCTCAGGCTCCCGTCTTAGCTCATTGTGACGGACGAAAGCCATGGAGGCTGGTCAATGATGCCAGTCCGCATGGTCCTGGTGCCGTTCTAATGCAAGTGGACCAAAATGGGAAGAAGCGACCCGCGAGGTTTGCTTCAAGAAGTCTCGCTAAAGTTGAGAAAAACTATGCTCAGGTGGAACAGGAGGGGCTTGCCGTCATCTTCGGCGTCACCCGATTCGGGCAGTACCTCTGCGGCAAGAGACTCACTCTGATGGCTGATAACAAGCCACCCACTGCGCTGTTGGGACCGAAGACGCGGGCTCCTGCGCTGGCGACGGCCCTAATGCAGAGATGGGCGTTGACTCTGGCAGCTTATACATAAGATGTTGAATACAGAAAGGCAGAGGAAGCTCCGGTGGCGGACTTTCTGGCACGCCTCCCAGTTCAGAGGGAGGAAACTCTGGCTGATACCCCAGATGAAGCTCCAGTTCACATCCTGGAGCAGATTGACAGGATGGAGCAGCTGACCTGTTAGGATGTAAGACGAGGCACTGGCGGTGATAAAGTGCTGTCAAGAGCCACTCACCATCTGGTCAGCGGCTGGCCAGAGCGGGGACCGATGGAGCTACAGCCGCTTGAATCAAAGGAGAACGATTTGTCTCTCAGCTGTGGCTGTATGCTGTGGGGAAACAGAGTGCTCGTGCTCGAGCGTCTGCGTAGGGCAGTCCTGAGTGGGCTGCACGACAGCCACCCAGGTATTAACAAGATGAAGATGTTAGCACGCAGCTAGGCGTTATGGCCAAAGATCGATGAAGACATACAGATTGTGGTGCGTAGCTGTCCAGGGTGCCAGACCGGACCGAAAGAGAGACCAGCAGTGTTTTTTCACCCCTGGGAACACACGCAGAACCCATAGGAGCGCATCCATCTGGGTTTTGCTGGACCATTCAGAGGCTGCCACTATCTAGGAGTGGTGCACAGCCATTCAAAGGCTGCCACTATCTAGTAGTGGTGCACAGCCATTCAGAGGCTGCCACCATCTAGTAGTGGTGCATAGCCATTCCGAGTGGCTGAGTATCGTCGCAATGAAGAGCATCACCACAAACGCGACAGTTAGTGAGCCATTAGAGATGTTCGCAACACGGCAAATTCTAATGCAAGTAGTGACGGATAACGGGGCTCAGCTGACGTCCGAAGAATTCGAAGAGTTCATGACCAAGTTCGAGATCAAGTACATACGGACTGCACCATATCGTCTTCAGGCCAATGGATGATTCTACTCATAAAAACAAGCTTTGACAAAATATGTGACAGTGACGAAACGGCATATTTGATGTTAAGGTTTTCCAGATGTCAAGCATGCTTTTTCATAAATAAATCTGCCATGGCACTTTCAATAACTTGCCAGCAGAATCACATGGTTTCCCACCGCTCACAAAAGAGCAAGAGCCATGCTGAATTTATTAAGAAGTAGTGGTAGGTGAGGCTAAATGTCATGCATAAAAGCAATACATATCATGAGAACACAGTGTCTGGCAAAGCTCAGAGTTTCAAGTGCTCAGGCCTTATTCAAACAACAATCACCACCCAACAGGTTCTGCTAAGACTGAATGGAAAGGAGGGCCTTGCATTGGAGTTAAAATGCATGCCAATGGCCGCCAAATTCAAGACATTTTGTCACCAAGCCAGTCTTCTGTAACTCAAAACTCATCTAACGACCACGCTTATCTGCTTTTCATGTCTGCTGAATGTACGCCAATTCTCGTGGTTTCGTCCGCGGTTCACTTATCCACCAGAACAATGGCGCGCCATGCCGCAGCATCGAAGGACGATTGCGGCTCACATAGGTCGGCCTGGGCACAGCGAAGAGCACGGGCAGGGGTGGTCGACACTATCAGCTGTTTAACAAATCCGGACGCATCTACGCAACTGCATTGGTGTAGTTTTTTCTCCCGCATCGTCCACACGTCAGACGACTGCATGGAAACACATTTGCATGCAAAATAACAGCATTTTGCTCACCCGAGGCGCGCTTTGAGTTGGTAAAGAAGTCAATTTAGACGTAGTTGGCTCGTTTCGTTGTCTCCTCGTTGACCTCAGGCGTGATAGCATGAAGAGGCAAAAGTCGTGGCATGACCACTGACCAGCTCGGACCGTTCGGGATGCGCGGTTATGCATGGCGGTAACTGGCTCTATCCGTTGTGGTACAACGCTTCGGGAGAGACCGGGACACAGCTGGTTTTCTTCCGACGCGGTGTACGCCAGGCCTTATATACAAACCCTTGGTGGCGGGATGTGTGGTACGGATAAAGATCCCGTCACCGACTCTTGTAGACAGAGCGACGGGGGCTAAGTCGACGGACAGGTCGGTCAGGCCGAATCTCCAGAGTGCGCCGGCCGTGAACATCGTAAGCAGATCAAAGTAAGCAGGTCAAAGCAGGTCAAAGTAAGGAGGTAAATGCAGGTCACACCGGGCGCTCGTTGTCTGCCTGTGGGCTTCAGGTGACTGCGCTGGTTCCACTGGCGCCTCGCTACCTGTAGGCGTGCTTAGTCCCTGTCTGGCAGGTGTGTCGGCACGCCCTCTCAACTGACCAGGGTCCTGACGTTTACCATGCAACAATATATTGTGCCAACCAATGTCGGTTTGAAGTTCTTGCATAACATGGACAGAATGCGCCTACACCGTCACAAAAAGAAAGTAGCAAAGCTCAGACTAGTCCGACCGACGCATCTTCTTAGCAATGACTTGAAAATTCAGACCTCGAGTAAAACCGTGTAAACCTCGAGTAAACGTGCCTGGCTCGTGCGCTTACACGGCATGGTTTATGAATGTGCGCGTTCGTAGTTTCGCTTTATGGAACTAGTCCATGATACTTCCGACGTCTGTCAGATGTCGTATAGACGCTGGGGTACCGGGTAAGCACTTGACACCAAACACACGAAATCAGGGGTAGCGATGCCGACGGGGGGGGGGGGGGGGATGGGCTGGACCTGCGTTTATCTCAAGGGCGCAGTGCCGCAAAAAGGATTGGGGTGGGGGCTGAACAGTAAAAAATGACATAGCTTAACCCCCAAAATGTGCCAGCACACAGGTTTTTCCCCAGATCTAGCCCACTTTCTGCCAAAGGTTGGGCGAACTGGAGCCCAAGTTGCGGGGCTGAGGCCTCAACTGAATAGGAAACTTTACTCCTGGTTGATATTTGCATAATCATAAAGAGGTGGAAGTCTGTGCTCTGTTCAAATGTAACTGGACACTCGCTCCATCATGTCACATCGTTGGATGCCCTTCTGTTTGTAGCGTCATCCATCTGAAGCTTTTACGCAAATGTGATATAGAGGGCGTCGAACACATTGGTAATTGCTTCCATTCCATCGCAGTAAATGTCAAGGCTTATGCACAAACTTTGGCCTCCGCGCTTGCCTAATGGCGTGCGAGGCTAATGAATGATTGATGTTTAAGTGATGAGGGTAGGTCTGCTGAGCTTCGTGAGAGCCCAGCCCTGGGCTTCGCTTCACGCGTCAATTCATCACCGGGAAGGCTGGCCACTGGCCACGCTGCGAGATACTAATTTCCGCTGCGTTATGTAATCAGTGTCTTATTCAGGTAGAATTACAGTCACGCTATGCGGACAGATTAAGCCGGCAAGATTCCGAGAAAATGCCTCGAGCATTGGCGGGCGGAAGGAATTTCTGCTCAACACTGTTCTACCACGGTGGAGCTGTTTCGCGATAACGCCTGCGGAGATACACGGACATTTACTGAGCGGCATCAGACAAGCATGACGTAGGCATCCATTGGAGCGGCGCCATACAGACATGGTGTGGGCATCTATTGATGTGGCACCATACCGACATGGCGTGAGCATCTATTGGAGTGGCACCATACAGACATGGCGTGGGCATATATTGATGTGGCACCATACAGACATGGCGTGGGCATCTTTTGGAGTGGCACCATACAGGCATGGCGTGGGCATCTATTGGAGTGACACCATACAGACATGGCGTCACGGACGCCACCCAAGGATGAATGAGTGAGCCTTAGATAGAAGGGTTTCGTAAAATGGCACGAGATTCCATTGAGGTTCTTGTGTATTAGTGGAAGGCAATCAAACCAGTCTTGCATTAATCGATGTTTTTTAAACGTCTCAGCATCTCTCTGTCCGTAACAGGGTTAGGAAGATCATCTCACGCAGGGCAACGGAGAGTACCCATAGTTGTTGATAAGCAGTTTGGTTATAGCAGGGCCAATCATCAAGGGACGCAGGGAGGAAGCAAAGCCCCTTGCCATCCTCTCCCGGTTTCCTCGCCCCTGCTGGCAAGTCAGCTCCACCACCCCCAGCCACACAGAAATAGGAACCGTCACCTGTAAGAGCTAGATGCCGTCGTTGCGCATTACCGTGGTTGTTAGCTGGTGCGCATTGGTGCACTGGGCTAGGCTTGTCTCTAAAACCCACCATCCTCTGACTTGTGCCTGCCTTTCCCAACGACGCTACATTGTGTATGCGTTGCACCAGCCTGGTGACCCGCTCTTCAAGAACTGAGGAGCGGGTCTCAAAAGTCACTCAAAAAATCTCAAGAACTGTCACGTAATTTGAGGCATCGGTTCTGTGGGAGGACCAGCCAACCCCACCCACTGTGGTCATCCTGGTGGCTCAGTTGGTTAGAGCGTTTACATTCCGATCCATCCCCCATGGCGGAGTGGGTTCCAGTCGCTCTAGGCACTCACTATTTGGTCTTGACGGGTATGGTCTGCGGCCGGTGGTAGCCGCCGCAATAAAGGTCACTTGACGCCAGAGGGCAGGGCGGTCCGTGCCGAGCATTACGGGACGTTAAACTGTCGTCACCAAATACTGCCGTTGGACTGGAATTGCGTGATCGGATGGTAAGAGGCTCAAGCAACAAGTGCTGCCTAGTGTGAGCTCCAATCCCAGAACTCAATGCATTTAAAAGGTTGAGGTAAGCATTTTTTTAAAAGATGTCGACAGGTTAGGAAATCCGGTCAGCGAAATATATACCAGCTCATGCAGACCGCATGCTTGTTTGTCGTTGGTCCTCGTAAAAAGGGAAGCATTTCAACGCGCAGTGAATCGAGCCAGATTTCGCACAGCGTAATGCATCGTTACGCATGCACGGCTTAAAATGAGCATGGCACCCTGGCAGGTTTAAGGATGAAAAAAACATGCAGTATTTTACAGCATTTTTGCAATATTTTATGCACCTGACTCATCCAATCACATGTCCATGGTAACTCCTAGACGGTACAGGGGTGGCGCTATGGGTTTTGAGTTGGGGGAGTAGGATTGGTGGAGGATGGAGAGGGAGTTCGTCTCCCCGGGACAAGGGGTGGCCTCCACGGCTATGTCGCTAGTAGTGACATAGCTCACAGTAGTGACATAGCTAGGTCATGGCTAGTATTCGTCAGGGGTAGTGACTCACTACCCCCGACGAATGGGAAGGAAACGGCTGGGATGGAGCTCATATCGCTGGAATGGAACCCATATCGGCTGGGATGGAACTCACATCGCTGGGATGGAACTCATATGGCTGGGATGGACCTCATATCGGCTGGGATGGAACTCATATCGGCCTCGCGCAGTGGTCCCTGCTTGACGGGCAAAGCAGGGTCAGGGAGGTGTTTTGTCTGTGGATGCTCCATTGGCCTGATGGGTTCGAAGATCAGGCGATATATAGTGATGGAAAGTGGTTTATGTTAAACTAGGCAGCAAGCAAGCAAAGAGAACGACACTGGGACTTTACGTGCTCAAAGGTGCAGTATAAAGGGTCCAAATATCGCATAAGGGGCTGTGCCGGGTGGGGGTTATCCGAGAGCAGGTGATCATAAAGCGGTGTGACTGTCACCGCCTAGGTTCCCGGGCGTTTAAACGCAACGTGCCACTTGCACGACCTGGAGCGCGCAACCCCAAAGCGAAATCAAACGTATTGCGACATGGGTAGAAAAGCAGCAGCGGAAATCCGCTGAAATTCTGGAGACTATCTGCCGTTGGTTTGTGCCCTTTCTATTCTACCAATGGCGCGCAGCATTGCATTCGGTCGCCTCAGAATCTGTTTTGATGGCGAGAGGCTTGGCGATGACCTCAGCTTTGCATGACACCGCCCGTGCGCGTCGGATCCTTTGACCGAGATTATCGACACCGGCGCCGTTCGCACCCCTCAGCGGCGTCGTCTCAAAGGACCGTTCACAGCGCAAAATCGACCCTGCGCGGGGGAGTTCTTGGCGCGCGCGTTTCGCTGAAGACGCTCGATGGCGCCGACGTCGTGTAGCCGGCGGCAAGCCGAGGCCGGCCGTGAGAGTAAGACTAATCAATAGCTCGGCAACGGGCGCGGCTCGCAGTTCCGCGCTCGACCTCTGACGCCTTTACTCTCCTGTTCCGTTGCGCCTCTCTCCCCTCCTCCCTCCGGCTCAGCAGAAGTCCAGGCGGAATATGGATGTCCGCAGTACATGGACGCAAAGTTCGTGGCTGCGCATAGTCTTACAGGAAATTTTGGTAGATGATGCATGTCAGTGACGAAATGTGGCAAGACCATTCGGCTTCAGTGACATTCATTACGTTAAGTGACGTCAGTGTTCGCGGTTCGCCACGGCAGCAGCTTCATGCCGCCTGGACTCCTGAGCTGAATGTTCTGTACTCCGCATGGGCTGCGGGTCTTTGCTGGTCCTGTGTGGTTTCACACGATCGCTCTCCCTCCAGAGACGGTCAGAACACCGAGGGCAGTATGTTTAAATCGATTTTTGCATGTTAGCCATACACATGAGTGTATATGTGTGAGAGACAATTTATAAACCAAACTACAACACGGAAATGGCGGTATAAGCCCGTTAAGTCAAGTCTCACCATGGGCGCCGGCAGATTTCCCACGGCAAAATAGTTGGCACTCGATACAAACTTCGCCATAAAGTACATACTCATATTGGAAGTAATCTCCTTGAAACTTTACACGCAAAACACCAGGCTCATCTCAGTGAATAATTAAAAGTTTTCATGCATTTTGAATTCTACCACAGATTGCCAGCGAAGTATGGAGTGTGGTTCACATTCGAAGGCAGCCAATTCTGTCAGCTAACGAAGTCAGTTCTGTCAGCTAATGACGTCGGCCGCGGCTAAGCTTATTCGGAGTGAATACATGTGCATAACCATAATGTATGCACACACACACACACACACACACACACACACACACACACCACACACACACACACACACACACACACACACACACACACACACACACACACACACACACACACACACACACACACACACACACACACACACACACACACGCGCACACACACTCGCGCGCGCGCAAACCAGGATGGTTTAGATTATGTTCTGCCATTCGGATGCTATCAAAACAGCCACCAAAGACTCGTAATTCGCCAACAACCTTTGTCACTCGAGAGCCGTTGAGGGTCCGGTTACGAAAACACCAGCAGATATCATCCGAAGGCCATCCGCGATAGCATGGCATGCGTTACCAACCTGGCTGTGGTCGCAATGTGTAATTTGCAGGCCTGGTGCTGGCTTCTCATATTCAAGCCGGTGAGGTATAAAGTACAGGGCTCTGGCACTAGCGTTCTTAATTTGTCCGCAAGCAGGGCCACGATGAAATAAATCCAACGTTTTTATTCGATGTGAACAGTTCAAGTCGAGCAAGTTTTCTGAATAAAATAGAAGGCCTTAGTCTTCCTTGTTTTTCACTAGCTGAAGCACCGGACGAATCTTGGGTAATGCATTAGATGTGTTACAATGTAACAATTTGAGAGCATCGTATGTATTTTCACATCCCGGGTCACCCGACTTGCGTTGCAGGCATTCGTATTCGTGCTTGTGTCACGGGGGGGTCACGTGCCCGACGGTGCTTTAACAGGGGATTAGTCAGTGGGTCACATGCCCGATGTGCCACACTACAGTTCACTATTCGACTTGAGCACTTTCGGCAGCAGACGTTCAGGATTTGAGTGACTGAGGTTATACGCGACAGAATACGCACGTGGACTAGAACGCGCTGATGCCTGAAATAACTCCAAGTGACACTTTGTAAAGTTGGTTTGTATTGTCAAAGCATATCTCAACAGTGGTTTTCTTGCCAGTAAGGGACGTTCCAACGGGTCCCGTTGATATAAAGTTATCAAGAGTTATTGGAATACATCATAACAGTGAACAGTTTCAAAGTGGTATTACTTACGACAGGATAACTCATGATGCCGACAACTGCAGCTCACCACAAGCGCTATGCTGTTTATGTCTATCGACAATTATATATATATATATATATATATATATATATATATATTATATATATATATATATATATATATGTGTGGTGTGTGTGTGTTGTGTGTGTGTGTGTGTGTGTGTGTGTGTGTGTGTGTGTGTGTGTGTAGTGTGTTGTGTGTGTGTGTGTGTGTGTGTGTGTGTGTGTTGTGTGTGTGTGTGTGTGTGTGTGTGTGTGTGTGTGTGTGTGTGTGTGTGTGTGTGTGTGTGTGTGTGTGTGTGTGTGTGTGTGTGTGTGTGTGTGTGTGTGTGGTGTGTGTGTGTGGGTGTGTGTGTGTGTGTGTGTGGTGTTGTGTGTGTGTGTGTGTGTGTGTGTGTGTGTGTGGTGTGTGTGTGTGTGTGTGTGTGTGTGTGTGTGTGTATAGGTGTCCACACTATTCGCTTATCTTTTTTCTTATTCAGGCACACTTCAAAATAGTAATAAAGTGGCTTGCCCAAACACTAGCATTAGAAAGAGTCCAATCTTCTTCCTTTACTTCCACCGAGGTAAGCAAATATCCATGTCCGATTTAGAACTTTGCTTTATAGCACTCCAAATGGGGTTTCGCGTAACACGCAACCTCTTGCACATTGGTGCAAGGCTATAGCCACTGTGCGGTCATAATGCCCAGTGTTTTTAACATCCCAACTCTAGAATGAACAGATTTCGCCAAGGCACATAGAGAAGGCACGTCGTGCATCCAAACCCTGCCTGGCACCTACATTGCCCGACTGGGAGCTCCGGCCGCTGCGTTCCGTGTGTCTGGCAGGCGGTGGTGGGCCGGCGTCTGTAGGCGCAATATTCCGCCGTTCCGTGTGCCTGGCAGGCGGTGGTGGGCCGGCGTCTGTCGGCGCAATGTTCCGCCGCTCTTTGGCTGTACATATTTTACAGCCGCAAATTGTTGGAGTGCCCGGGTGCCCTTGAGATGGTTTCTTCCCGGCTGTCGAGCGGCAGAAGGTGGCCCAGCTCCCGCTGCTAAAATATGTAACTTCCAAGTGTGTGAAATCTGATCACTGGAACGGGACGAAGTGCGTCGCCTTTTTGCTGGCGATCTATTGAATTTGAGCAAAATCTGACCGGCATTGTATTACCAGCATGGCGAAGATCCTGTTTCAGTCATAATCCCTTAAAGCGAATTACTTTGAATACCGCGTATGTCTCCGCTGACTGTCCTAGACTGAAATGTTATTTCGGGCATTGCACCCCTTGATCACGTGCACCAGTGTGTCATTGAGCAAAAACACAACCCCTAAGCAACGTGTGCTATTTGCTTTAGTCCTTAAGGGCATGTCCGATGGCCCGTACGCTGGACATTGTCACCTTCAGCGTAGGAGTTAGCAGACACAGCCGTTTGATGCAGTGTTTTGGTGGATCAGCACTGTGTAGCGTCGGCGTAATGTCATGACGCATCCCCATGACAGGCGATAAGTGTACGCACCTACGTTCATGGCGTCGCCTAGCACGGATTGATGAGCGGCAGTTCAGCTGTGCGTGGTGCCTCACCTTGACTCCTTGCGGCGGGCGAAGACTGAGGATGTATCTGCCTTTCTGACCGACAGGTGAAGGAGGTGGCGAAAAAGAAGTTCAACTACACCTACCCCGAGTCGGTGGTGAACACGTTCATCGCCTCGTTCCACGAGGCAGTGATACTATACGCCTACGCCCTGAACGACACGCTGGAGGCAGGCTACAGCATTAGCAACGGGTCTGCAGTCACCCATGCCATGTGGAACCGCACTTTCCAAGGTGGGTAAACAGCTTCATGGCATACGAAAGGGCGATGAGCCAGTATAGAGCGAAAACAGCTGACCGCCAGGGTGGAGTGATGTCGCATGCAACGGTGTCTGCGTGCCGATGCCTGCGCGCTTTGAATACCCTGGGCTCTTCCGCATTCAGATCTGAGTAAAAAAAAAGCATGGTCCGTGGGGAACGAAACAGTTAAAGGGTTGGAAACAATTGATTAATCTGGTTGCATCAGGCCACAGAGCTCAGACATGACCGACCAGCGAACAGGGGTGTTACGAAAGACGCTCTCTCCCGAGAAGTGGGTAAGCTATGGCAATGGTCCCACGCCGCCATCCGCCAGAGTGGTTGCCAAGGCACTGGCATCATTGAACACAAAATGGAGAAGATTTTAACATGGATAATATCTCAGCGAAACGCACTCTTCGGCGGACCCTTACTTGTCAAATAGGTGGCGGAACTCGTATGTGCCCTCCTGAGCTGTAGAGAAGCTACAGCATGGGACAATGAGCAACCAACTTGAAAGGCCAGGACTACGAGATGTCCAGCACAACGGAGTACCATTTCGCGAAGCGCTCACTAGGCTATGGCTTCCGCAGGGCTAAAGTGCCAAAATAGAGCGAAAACGGCCGGCAGCCAGGGTGGAGCTGTAAAAATAAGATTAAAGAATTGGAAAAAGGACCGCTTTTTCAAAATCATTTAGATCAGCAACTCTTGTTTTTTTTTAACCCACCCGATCCTCAAAATCCAAGAACGATCGTATGTGACAAAGCACTGGACGGAAGTACTCCCTTGCCACCTGAGTACCCTGCACCTCACAGAACTGCACGTGGTTCTGCGAAAAACATACTGTCCATGCAGCCTACTCTGTGCGGAAGATTCTCAACAAGTCTCTCAAAAACGGCGAGCAGTGGACCGCAAACCCAAAGGAAGATTGTGCGCATGTCAGCTGCCACTTTCATGCAAGATAGCGCCCCGGTCACACGGCGCTGGGAGCCCGAGCGTTCAGCGACGCTCCCGGGGCACTTGGACAAGAAGGCATTGTGAGAGAACTAAGTGGCCTGAGCTTTAAAATAAATATGTGGGAAACGCGCCCTGAAATCGCATATTAGCGAGATGGACCCCTGCAAAAGCTTTACGGCACTGGATGCAGTGCAGCGGATGAAGTGACCCTCGCCTGACCTTTGTCCTTTGTCCACCTTATCTGACGTTTGTCCGCGTGCTATCCGGGTTAGCTCGGTTGGTAGCAAAGCAGTGGACTCGCCATTAAAACGAACGTTGTATCTTATCTTCTGTGTATAAAGAAGCAGTGTGTGTGTGTGTGTGGTGTGTGTGTGGTGTTGTGTGTGGTGTGTGTGTGTGTGTGTGTGTGTGTGGTGTGTGTGTGTGTGTGTGTGTGTGTGTGTGTGTTGTGTTGTGTGTGTGTGGTGTGTGTGTGGCGGCGCGCGTGCGTGCGTGCGTGGTGTGGGCGTGTGTG
>NW_023596545.1:29888630-29917317 GCF_011947565.3 Pollicipes pollicipes
GCACTGTTTCAGCTTTACGTGTCAATGTGTATACAACCGTGCCACGCAGAAGCATGAAGCCTACGCAGACGTGTTTTTTGTTTAATTCTGAGAACATTGAATGCAGTTTTGTGTGCTTTGATCGTATAGTTCGATGTAGGATTCCATTAACGTGACATTGTCGGCCCGCCACGCACGAGACCCGTGCCATGTGCGCTGCAAGACAAAGTCAACGGGGACCTGAAAAAGTGGAAAGACTCAGGGATCGCTGAAAGAGTCGAATATTCTGACTGGGATGCACCCGTAATGATAGTGCCGAAGCCTGGCGGGGGGCTGAGGCTTTGAGATTACTATAAAAACACGGTCAACCGTTAGTTCGAAGTTCCGCAGTATCCCATGCCGAGCTTGAAAGATATTCTGACGAAACTGGCCGGTATAAATAATTTTTTAATGATTAAATAAATTTTTGCAACCTTGATCTCAGCACGACGTATGTGCAGATGAGGCTGGACGCGAACAGTCAGCAACTGACTGTACTGAACACCCGAAAAGGACTTCAACAAATGAAACGCTTGCCTGTATGGCGTCTCAGCATGGCTGTAATATTGCAAAGCACAATGGAGAAGATGCTGGAAGGCCTCCCTGGTGTAATCTGCTTCTTAGGTGACGTCGTGGTAGCAGGCTCAACAGATCTCGAAATTCTGGAGTGACTGAATGCAACTCTGAAGAGACTGAATACATGAAAGTTCGTCATAAACGAGGAGAAGTGTGAGTTCATGGTGATGCCAGCGTAGTATCTGGGAGTAGAGCTGAGCGCTGAAGGCGTCACACCAGTGAAGGAAAAGGTGGACCCCGTGCTAAAGGCACCAAAGCCTCAGAACACCAGCGGGCTGAGAAGTGTCCTGGGAGCAGTAACCTTCTATGCCAGATTTATGGCAGACATGTCTAAGGTGGCAGCTCCTATACGTGGGTTGCTGAAAAGGGCAACAGTAACGATGGACGGCAGCCGAAGAAGGCAGCTTCAACGGTTTGAAGGAGAGACTCGCTCAGGCTCCCGTCTTAGCTCATTGTGACGGACGAAAGCCATGGAGGCTGGTCAATGATGCCAGTCCGCATGGTCCTGGTGCCGTTCTAATGCAAGTGGACCAAAATGGGAAGAAGCGACCCGCGAGGTTTGCTTCAAGAAGTCTCGCTAAAGTTGAGAAAAACTATGCTCAGGTGGAACAGGAGGGGCTTGCCGTCATCTTCGGCGTCACCCGATTCGGGCAGTACCTCTGCGGCAAGAGACTCACTCTGATGGCTGATAACAAGCCACCCACTGCGCTGTTGGGACCGAAGACGCGGGCTCCTGCGCTGGCGACGGCCCTAATGCAGAGATGGGCGTTGACTCTGGCAGCTTATACATAAGATGTTGAATACAGAAAGGCAGAGGAAGCTCCGGTGGCGGACTTTCTGGCACGCCTCCCAGTTCAGAGGGAGGAAACTCTGGCTGATACCCCAGATGAAGCTCCAGTTCACATCCTGGAGCAGATTGACAGGATGGAGCAGCTGACCTGTTAGGATGTAAGACGAGGCACTGGCGGTGATAAAGTGCTGTCAAGAGCCACTCACCATCTGGTCAGCGGCTGGCCAGAGCGGGGACCGATGGAGCTACAGCCGCTTGAATCAAAGGAGAACGATTTGTCTCTCAGCTGTGGCTGTATGCTGTGGGGAAACAGAGTGCTCGTGCTCGAGCGTCTGCGTAGGGCAGTCCTGAGTGGGCTGCACGACAGCCACCCAGGTATTAACAAGATGAAGATGTTAGCACGCAGCTAGGCGTTATGGCCAAAGATCGATGAAGACATACAGATTGTGGTGCGTAGCTGTCCAGGGTGCCAGACCGGACCGAAAGAGAGACCAGCAGTGTTTTTTCACCCCTGGGAACACACGCAGAACCCATAGGAGCGCATCCATCTGGGTTTTGCTGGACCATTCAGAGGCTGCCACTATCTAGGAGTGGTGCACAGCCATTCAAAGGCTGCCACTATCTAGTAGTGGTGCACAGCCATTCAGAGGCTGCCACCATCTAGTAGTGGTGCATAGCCATTCCGAGTGGCTGAGTATCGTCGCAATGAAGAGCATCACCACAAACGCGACAGTTAGTGAGCCATTAGAGATGTTCGCAACACGGCAAATTCTAATGCAAGTAGTGACGGATAACGGGGCTCAGCTGACGTCCGAAGAATTCGAAGAGTTCATGACCAAGTTCGAGATCAAGTACATACGGACTGCACCATATCGTCTTCAGGCCAATGGATGATTCTACTCATAAAAACAAGCTTTGACAAAATATGTGACAGTGACGAAACGGCATATTTGATGTTAAGGTTTTCCAGATGTCAAGCATGCTTTTTCATAAATAAATCTGCCATGGCACTTTCAATAACTTGCCAGCAGAATCACATGGTTTCCCACCGCTCACAAAAGAGCAAGAGCCATGCTGAATTTATTAAGAAGTAGTGGTAGGTGAGGCTAAATGTCATGCATAAAAGCAATACATATCATGAGAACACAGTGTCTGGCAAAGCTCAGAGTTTCAAGTGCTCAGGCCTTATTCAAACAACAATCACCACCCAACAGGTTCTGCTAAGACTGAATGGAAAGGAGGGCCTTGCATTGGAGTTAAAATGCATGCCAATGGCCGCCAAATTCAAGACATTTTGTCACCAAGCCAGTCTTCTGTAACTCAAAACTCATCTAACGACCACGCTTATCTGCTTTTCATGTCTGCTGAATGTACGCCAATTCTCGTGGTTTCGTCCGCGGTTCACTTATCCACCAGAACAATGGCGCGCCATGCCGCAGCATCGAAGGACGATTGCGGCTCACATAGGTCGGCCTGGGCACAGCGAAGAGCACGGGCAGGGGTGGTCGACACTATCAGCTGTTTAACAAATCCGGACGCATCTACGCAACTGCATTGGTGTAGTTTTTTCTCCCGCATCGTCCACACGTCAGACGACTGCATGGAAACACATTTGCATGCAAAATAACAGCATTTTGCTCACCCGAGGCGCGCTTTGAGTTGGTAAAGAAGTCAATTTAGACGTAGTTGGCTCGTTTCGTTGTCTCCTCGTTGACCTCAGGCGTGATAGCATGAAGAGGCAAAAGTCGTGGCATGACCACTGACCAGCTCGGACCGTTCGGGATGCGCGGTTATGCATGGCGGTAACTGGCTCTATCCGTTGTGGTACAACGCTTCGGGAGAGACCGGGACACAGCTGGTTTTCTTCCGACGCGGTGTACGCCAGGCCTTATATACAAACCCTGGTGGCGGGATGTGTGGTACGGATATAGATCCGTCACCGACTCTTATAGACAGAGCGACGGGGGCTAAGTCGACGGACAGGTCGGTCAGGGCCGAGTCTCCAGAGTGCGCCGGCCGTGAACATCGTAAGCAGATCAAAGTAAGCAGATCAAAGCAGGTCAAAGTAAGGAGGTAAATGCAGGTCACACACCGGGCGCCTCGTTGTTTGCCTGTGGGCTTCAGGTGGCTGCG
The DNA here is from genome assembly GCF_011947565.3 of Pollicipes pollicipes. Lineage (NCBI taxonomy): Eukaryota > Metazoa > Arthropoda > Thecostraca > Pollicipedomorpha > Pollicipedidae > Pollicipes > Pollicipes pollicipes. The sequence continues at coordinate 29,892,148 of NW_023596545.1, forward strand.
CTGGTTCCACTGGCGCCTCGCTACCTGTAGGCGTGCTTAGTCCCTGGCTGGCAGGTGTGTCGGCACGCCCTCTCAACTGACCAGGGTCCTGACGTTTACCATGCAACAATATATTGTGCCAACCAATGTCGGTTTGAAGTTCTTGCATAACATGGACAGAATGCGCCTACACCCGTCACAAAAAGAAAGTAGCAAAGCTCAGACTAGTCCGACCGACGCATCTTCTCAGCAATGACTTGAAAATTCAGACCTCGAGTAAAACCGTGTAAACCTCGAGTAAACGTGTCCGGCTCGTGCGCTTACACGGCATGGTTTTATGAATGTGCGCGTTTCGTAGTTTCGCTTTATGGAACTAGTCCATGATACTTCCGACGTCTGTCAGATGTCGTATAGACGCTGGGGTACCGGGTAAGCACTTGACACCAAACACACGAAATCAGGGGTAGCGATGCCGACGGGGGGGGGGGGGATGGGCTGGACCTGCGTTTATCTCAAGGGGCGCAGTGCCGCAAAAAGGGTTGGGGTGGGGGCTGAACAGTAAAAAATGACATAGCTTAACCCCCAAAATGTGCCAGGCACACAGGTTTTTCCCCAGATCTGGCCCACTTTCTGCCAAAGGTTGGGCGAACTGGAGCCCAAGTTGCGGGGCTGAGGCCTTAACTGAATAGGAAACTTTACTCCTGGTTGATATTTGCATAATCATAAGGAGGTGGAAGTCTGTGCTCTGTTCAAATGTAACTGGACACTCGCTCCATCATGTCACATCGTTGGATGCCCTTCTGTTTGTAGCGTCATCCATCTGAAGCTTTTACGCAAATGTGATATAGAGGGCGTCGAACACATTGGTAATTGCTTACATTCCATCGCAGTAAATGTCAAGGCTTATGCACAAACTTTGGCCTCCGCGCTTGCCTAATGGCGTGCGAGGCTAATGAATGATTGATGTTTAAGTGATGAGGGTAGGTCTGCTGAGCTTCGTGAGAGCCCAGCCCTGGGCTTCGCTTCACGCGTCAATTCATCACCGGGAAGGCTGGCCACTGGCCACGCTGCGAGATACTAATTTCCGCTGCGTTATGTAATCAGTGTCCTTATTCAGGTAGAATTACAGTCACGCTATGCGGACAGATTAAGCCGGCAAGATTCCGAGAAAATGCCTCGAGCATTGGCGGGCGGAAGGAATTTCTGCTCAACACTGTTCTACCACGGTGGAGCTGTTTCGCGATAACGCCTACGGAGATACACGGACATTTACTGAGCGCATCAGACAAACATGACGTAGGCAATCCATTGGAGCGGCACCATACAGACATGGTGTTGGGCATCTATTGATGTGGCACCATACCGACATGGCTGAGCATCTATTGGGGAGGTTGGCACCATACAGACATGGGCGTGGGCATATATTGATGTGGCGCCATAACAGACATGGCGTGGGCATCTTTTGGAGTGGCAACCATACGGCATGGCGTGGGCATCTATTGGAGTGACACCATACAGACATGGCGTTACGGACGCCACCCAAGGATGAATGAGTGAGCCTTAGACAGAAGGGTTTCGTAAAATGGCACGAGATTCCTTGAGATTTTTGTGTATTAGTGGAAGGCAATCAAACCAGTCTTGCATTAAGAGATGTTTTTTAAACGTCTCAGCATCTCTCTGTCCGTAACAGGGTTAGGAAGATCATCTCACGCAGGCAACGGAGAGTACCCATAGTTTGTTGATAAGCAGCTTGGTTATAGCAGGGGCCAATCAATGGGGGCGCAGGGAGGAAGCAAAGCCCCTTGCCATCCTCTCCCGGTTTCCTCGCCCCTGCTGGCAAGTCAGCTCCACCACCCCCAGCCACACAGAAATAGGAACCGTCACCTGTAAGAGCTAGATGCCGTCGTTACGCATTACCGTGGTTATTAGCTGGTGCGCATTGGTGCACTGGGCTTGCTTGTCTCTAAAACCCACCATCCTCTGACTTGTGCCTGCCCTTCCCAACGACGCTACATTGTGTATGCGTTGCACCAGCCTGGTGACCCGCTCTTCAAGAACTGAGGAGCGGGTCTCAAAGGTCACTCAAAAAATCTCAAGAACTGTCACGTAATTTGAGGCATCGGTTCTGTGGGAGGACCAGCCAACCCCACCCACTGTGGCCATCCTGGTGGCTCAGTTGGTTAGAGCGTTTACATTCCGATCCATCCCCCATGGCGGAGTGGGTTCCAGTCGCTCTAGGCACTCACTATTTGGTCTTGACGGGTATGGTCTGCGGCCGGTGGTAGCCGCCGCAATAAAGGTCACTTGACGCCAGAGGGCAGGGCGGTCCGTGCCGAGCATTACGGGACGTTAAACTGTCGTCACCAAACACTGCCGTTGGACTGGAATTGCGTGATCGGATGGTAAGAGGCTCAAGCAACAAGTGCTGCCTAGTGTGAGCTCCAATCCCAGAACTCAATGCATTTAAAGGTTGAGGTAAGCATTTTTTAAAAGATGTCGACAGGTTAGGAAATCCGGTCAGCGAAATATATACCAGCTCATGTAGACCGCATGCTTGTTTGTCGTTGGTCCTCGTAAAAAGGGAAGCATTTCAACGCGCAGTGAATCGAGCCAGATTTCGCACAGCGTAATGCATCGTTACGCATGCACGGCTTAAAATGAGCATGGCATCCCTGGCAGGTTTAAGGATGAAAAAAACATGCAGTACTTACAGCATTTTGCAGTATTTTATGCACCTGACTCATCCAATCACATGTCCATGGTAACTCCTAGACGGTACAGGGGTGGCGCTATGGGTTTTGAGTTGGGGGAGTAGGATTGATGGAGGATGGAGAGGGAGTTCGTCTCCCCGGGACAGGCGGTGGCCTCCACGGCTATGTCGCTAGTAGTGACATAGCTCACAGTAGTGACATAGCTAGGTCATAGCTAGTATTCGTCAGGGGTAGTGACTCACTACCCCCGACGAATGGGAAGGAAACGGCTGGGATGGAGCTCATATCGCTGGAATGGAACCCATATCGGCTGGGATGGAACTCACATCGCTGGGATGGAACTCATATGGCTGGGATGGACCTCATATCGGCTGGGATGGAACTCATATCGGCCTCGCGCAGTGGTCCCTGCTTGACGGGCAAAGCAGGGCCAGGGAGGTGTTTTGTCTGTGGATGCTCCATTGGCCTGATGGGTTCGAAGATCAGGCGATATATAGTGATGGAAAGTGGTTTATGTTAAACTAGGCAGCAAGCAAGCAAAGAGAACGACACTGGGACTTTACGTGCTCAGAGGTGCAGTATAAAGGGTCCAAATATCGCATAAGGGGCTGTGCCGGGTGGGGTTATCCGAGAGCAGGTGATCATAAAGCGGTGTGACTGTCACCGCCTAGGTTCCCGGGCGTTTAAACGCAACGTGCCACTTGCACGACCTGGAGCGCGCAACCCCAAAGCGAAATCAAACGTATTGCGACATGGGTAGAAAAGCAGCAGCGGAAATCCGCTGAAATTCTGGAGACTATCTGCCGCTGGTTTGTGCCCCTTCTATTCTATCAATGGCGCGCAGCATTGCATTCGGTCGCCTCAGAATCTGTTTTGATGGCGAGAGGCTTGGCGATGACCTCAGCTTTGCATGACACCGCCCGTGCGCGTCGGATCCTTTGACCGAGATTATCGACACCGGCGCCGTTCGCACCCCTCAGCGGCGTCGTCTCAAAGGACCGTTCATAGCGCAAAATCGACCCTGCGCGGGGGAGTTCTTGGCGCGCGCGTTTCGCTGAAGACGCTCGATGGCGCCGACGTCGTGTAGCCGGCGGCAAGCCGAGGCCGGCCGTGAGAGTAAGACTAATCAATAGCTCGGCAACGGGCGCGGCTCGCAGTTCCGCGCTCGCGCCGCGCGCTCGACCTCTGACGCCTTTACTCTCCTGTTCCGTTGCGCCTCTCTCCCCTCCTCCCTCCGGCTCAGCAGAAGTCCAGGCGGAATATGGATGTCCGCAGTACATGGACGCGAAGTTCGTGGCTGCGCATAGTCTTACAGGAACTTTTGGTAGATGATGCATGTCAGTGACGAAATGTGGCAAGACCATTCGGCTTCAGTGACATTCATTACGTTAAGTGACGTCAGTGTTCGCGGTTCGCCACGGCAGCAGCTTCATGCCGCCTGGACTCCTGAGCTGAATGTTCTGTACTCCGCATGGGCTGCGGGTCTTTGCTGGTCCTGTGTGGTTTCACACGATCGCTCTCCCTCCAGAGACGGTCAGAACACCGAGGGCAGTATGTTTAAACCGATTTTTGCATGTTAGCCATGCACATGAGTGTATATGTGTGAGAGACAATTTATAAACCAAACTACAACACGGAAATGGCGGTATAAGCCCGTTAAGTCAAGTCTCACCATGGGCGCCGGCAGATATTCCCACGGCAAAATAGTTGGCACTCGATTACAAACTTCGCCAAAAGTACATACTCATATTGGAAGTAATCTCCTTGAAACTTTACACGCAAAACACCAGGCTCATCTCAGTGAATAATTAAAAGTTTTCATGCATTTTGAATTCTACCACAGATTGCCAGCGATAGTATGGAGTGTGGTTCACATTCGAAGGCAGCCAATTCTGTCAGCTAACGAAGTCAGTTCTGTCAGCTAATGACGTCGGCCGCGGCTAAGCTTATTCAGGAGTGAATACATGTGCATAACCATAATGTATGCCACACACACACACACACACACACACACACCACACCCACACACACACACACACACACACCACACACACACACACACACACACACACACACACACACACACACACACACACACACACACACACACACACACACACACACACACACACAACACACACCCACACACACACACACACACACACAACCACACACACACACACACACACCCACCACACACACACACACAACACACCACACACACACACACACCACACACAACACACACACACACACACACACACACACACACCCACACACCCACCACACACACACACACACACCCACACACACACAACACACACACACACACACACACACACACCACACACACACACACACACACACACACACACACACACACACACACACACACACACACACACACACACACCCACACACACACACACACACACACACACACACACACACACACACACACACACACACACACACACACACACACCACACAACACACACACACACCACACACACACACACCACACACCACACACCCACACTCGCGCGCGCGCGAACCAGGATGGTTTAGATTATGTTCTGCCATTCGGATGCTATCAAAACAGCCACCAAAGACTCGTAATTCGCCAACAACCTTTGTCACTCGAGAGCCGTTGAGGGTCCGGTTACGAAAACACCAGCAGATATCATCCGAAGGCCATCCGCGATAGCATGGCATGCGTTACCAACCTGGCTGTGGTCGCAATGTGTTACCAACCTGGCTGTGGTCGCAATGTGTAATTTGCAGGCCTGGTGCTGGCTTCTCTTATTCAAGCCGGTGAGGTATAAAGTACAGGGCTCTGGCACTAGCGTTCTTAATTTGTCCGCAAGCAGGGCCACGATGAAATAAATCCATTGTTTTTATTCGATGTGAACAGTTCAAGTCGAGCAATTTTTCTGAATAAAATAGAAGGCCTTAGTCTTCCTTATTTTTCACTAGCTTAAGCACCGGACGAATCTTGGGTAATGCATTAGATGTGTTACAATGTAACAATTTGAGAGCATCGTATGTATTTTCACATCCCGGGTCACCCGACTTGCGTTGCAGGCATTCGTATTCGTGCTTGTGTCACGGGGGGTCACGTGCCCGACGGTGCTTTAACAGGGGATTAGTCAGTGGGTCACATGCCCGATGCGCCACACTACAGTTCACTATTCGACTTGAGCACTTTCGGCAGCAGACGTTCAGGATTTGAGTGACTGAGGTTATACGCGACAGAATACGCACATGGACTAGAACGCGCTGATGCCTGAAATAACTCCAAGTGACACTTTGTAAAGTTGGTTTGTATTGTCAAAGCATATCTCAACAGTGGTTTTCTTGCCAGTAAGGGACCTTCCAACGGGCCAACGGGTCCTGCTGATATGAAGTTATCAAGAGTTATTGGAATACATCATAACAGTGAACAGTTTCAAAGTGGTATTACTTACGACAGGATAAGTCATGATGCCGACAACTGCAGCTCACCACAAGCGCTATGCTGTTTTGTCTATCGACAATTATATATATATATATATATATATATATATATATATATATATATATATGTGTGTGTGTGTGTGTGTGTGTGTGTGTGTGTGTGTATAGGTGTCCACACTATTCGCTTATCTTTTTTCTTATTCAGGCACACTTCAAAATAGTAATAAAGTGGCTTGCCCAAACACTAGCATTAGAAAGAGTCCACTTCCTTTACTTCCACCGAGGTAAGCAAATATCCATGTCCGATTTAGAACTTTGCTTTATAGCACTCCAAATGGGGTTTCGCGTAACACGCAACCTCTTGCACATTGGTGCAAGGCTATAGCCACTGCTGCGGTCATAATGCCCAGTGTTTTTAACATCCCGACTTTAGAATGAACAGATTTCGCCAAGGCACATAGAGAAGGCACGTCGTGCATCCAAACCCTGCCTGGCGCCTACATTGCCCGACTGGGAGCTCCGGCCGCTGCGTTCCGTGTGTCTGGCAGGCGGTGGTGGGCCGGCGTCTGTAGGCGCAATGTTCCGCCGTTCCGTGTGCCTGCCAGGCGGTGGTGGGCCGGCGTCTGTCGGCGCAATGTTCCGCCGCTCTTTGGCCGTACATATTTTACAGCCGCAAATTGTTGGAGTGCCCGGGTGCTCTTGAGATGGTTTCTTCCCGGCTGTCGAGCGGCAGAAGGTGGCCCAGTTCCCGCTGCTAAAATATGTAACTTCCAAGTGTGTGAAATCTGATCACTGGAACGGGACGAAGTACGTCGCCTTTTTGCGGGCGATCTATTGAATTTGAGCAAAATCTGACCGGCATTGTATTACCAGCATGGCGAAGATCCTGTTTCAGACATAATCCCTTAAAGCGAATTACTTTGAATACCGCGTATGTCTCCGCTGACTGTCCTAGACTGAAATGTTATTTCGGGCATTGCACCCCTTGATCACGTGCACCAGTGTGTCATTGAGCAAAAACACAACCCCTAAGCAACGTGTGCTATTTGCTTTAGTCCTTAAGGGCATGTCCGATGGCCCGTACGCTGGACATTGTCACCTTCAGCGTAGGAGTTAGCAGACACAGCCGTTTGATGCAGTGTTTTGGTGGATCAGCACTGTGTAGCGTCGGCGTAATGTCATTGACGCATCCTCATGACAGGCGATAAGTGCACGCACCTACGTTCATGGCGTCGCCTAGCACGGATTGATGAGCGGCAGTTCAGCTGTGCGTGGTGCCTCACCTTGACTCCTTGCGGCGGGCGAAGACTGAGGATGTATCTGCCTTTCTGACCAACAGGTGAAGGAGGTGGCGAAAAAGAAGTTCAACTACACCTACCCCGAGTCGGTGGTGAACACGTTCATCGCCTCGTTCCACGAGGCAGTGATACTATACGCCTACGCCCTGAACGACACGCTGGAGGCAGGCTACAGCATTAGCAACGGGTCTGCAGTCACCCATGCCATGTGGAACCGCACTTTCCAAGGTGGGCAAACAGCTTCATGGCATACGAAAGGGCGATGAGCCAGTATAGAGCGAAAACAGCTGACCGCCAGGGTGGAGTGATGTCGCATGCAACGGTGTCTGCGTGCCGATGCCTGCGCGCTTTGAATACCCTGGGCTCTTCCGCATTCAGATCTGAGTAAAAAAAAGCATGGTCCGTGGGGAACGAAACAGTTAAAGGGTTGGAAACAATTGATTAATCTGGTTGCATCAGGCCACAGAGCTCAGACATGACCGACCAGCGAACAGGGGTGTTACGAAAGACGCTCTCTCCCGAGAAGTGGGTAAGCTATGGCAATGGTCCCACGCCGCCATCCGCCAGAGTGGTTGCCAAGGCACTGGTATCATTGAACACAAAATGGAGAAGATTTTAACATGGAGAATATCTCAGCGGAACGCACTCTTCGGCGGACCCTTACTTGTCAAATAGGTGGCGGAACTCGTATGTGCCCTCCTGCGCTGTAGAGAAGCTACAGCATGGGACAATGAGCAACCAACTTGAAAGGCCAGGACTACGAGATGTCCAGCACAACGGAGTACCATTTCGCGAAGCGCTCACTAGGCTATGGCTTCCACAGGGCTAAAGTGCCAAAATAGAGCGAAAACGGCCGGCAGCCAGGGTGGAGCTGTAAAAATAAGATTAAAGAATTGGAAAAAGGACCGCTTTTTCAAAATCATTTAGATCAGCAACTCTTGTTTTTTTTTAACCCTCCCGATCCTCAAAATCCAAGAACGATCGTATGTGACAAAGCACTGGACGGAAGTACTCCCTTGCCACCTGAGTACCCTGCACCTCACAGAACTGCACGTGGTTCTGCGAAAAACATACTGTCCATGCAGCCTACTCTGTGCGGAAGATTCTCAACAAGTCTCTCAAAAACGGCGAGCAGTGGACCGCAAACCCAAAGGAAGATTGTGCGCATGTCAGCTGCCACTTTCATGCAAGATAGCGCCCCGGTCACACGGCGCTGGGAGCCCGAGCGTTCAGCGACGCTCCCGGGGCACTTGGACAAGAAGGCATTGTGAGAGAACTAAGTGGCCTGAGCTTTAAAATAAATATGTGGGAAACGCGCCCTGAAATCGCATATTAGCGAGATGGACCCCTGCAAAAGCTTTACGGCACTGGATGCAGTGCAGCGGATGAAGTGACCCTCGCCTGACCTTTGTCCTTTGTCCACCTTATCTGACGTTTGTCCGCGTGCTATCCGGGTTAGCTCGGTTGGTAGCAAAGCAGTGGACTCGCCATTAAAACGCCCAACGTTGTATCTCCTTATCTTCTGTGTTACTAAAGCAGCAGTGTGCGTGTGTGTGTGTGTGTGTGTGTGTGTGTGTGTGTGTGTGTGTGTGTGTGTGTGTGTGTGTGTGTGTGTGTGTGTGTGTGTGTGTGTGTGTGTGTGTGTGTGTGTGTGTGTGTGTGTGTGTGTGTGTGTGTGTGTGTGTGTGTGTGTGTGTGTGTGTGTGTGTGTGTGTGTGTGTGTGTGTGTGTGTGTGTGTGTGTGTGTGTGTGTGTGTGTGTGTGTGTGTGTGTGTGTGTGTGTGTGTGTGTGTGTGTGTGTGTGTGTGTGTGTGTGTGACCGGAAATGTGGCGGAAGCGTGCCTGCGTGCGTGCGTGTGGGCGTGTGTGTGTGGGGGAGGGGTCCATTGGTTCATCTGCAGGCCAAACGGTCAGGAATTTTGGCATGAAATTTACACACGACCGAGATCCGCCGGCTGCGCTTGACAGAGTCGCGCCAAAATTCTGCATTTCGCAAAAATGAGGGCGTGCCGAGCGAAAAAAGCGCAAAAATCCCATACGGTAAACATGGGTGACGCCAGTTTCGCGATTCCGGCCCACAGCCCGACACACGTCGCTTCTCGGAGCCGTATCTCGGTAACCAACGGTCGCAGCGACATGCAACTTGCGCGGCGCGATAAAGCACGGCATGGGCCATCGCAGCCGGGTGCGTTTTCGGCGCCACGTCACACGTGGCACGTGCACACGTGTAGACAAGATGAAATCGGCCGTTTTTGACGCGGTTTTACGTTCACCGTTATGTCTCGGCGCGCAAAGCAGGTAGAGGTCTGAATTTTGTTTCCCAACGTTTACAGTTGAAGCGGCTACATTTTCAGTGAGCATTGCGTGTTTCTGAAACGCGCCATTGCGCTGCAAATATCAATACACTGCAACGGGCTTAGGTTTAAAAACCGAAGCCGAATGCAAGCCGCTACCGTCAAAACTATGCGTGATCTAAAGCTGCATCAACTGAAAACTGCATCAGCGTGTCCGCCGATTCGTGCTGTCTCTAATACACCCTTTTGTTGATCACACTTAAAAAAGAAATGTCGCTCGCAAATGAGCCTGGACTAAGGGGCTGCGTGACTGATTTTTCACCTCGACGGCGACAAGCTACTATACCGGCTCCCGGCGTACAACTCAGGCGTTGAGGGTTAAAATGGCCGTTTGCGCTGCGGGCTGTCGACCTTGTTCATACCGCCGGCATTCATGTTTGACGAGCATTCTGATGTTCGTCCAGTCTGTCCGGCGGTGGGCTGACGGATGTGCCGTCCGCGGGCAAAATATCAAGTCGAGTGTGGGAGTCGGCGGCGCGGTGTGCGTGGTGGTCGCCGTGTTCGCATTGTGCGTACATGCGTGGATTTTGTTTCATTCACAATTGACGCGGCTACACGCTCAATCTCATCGCTAGTTTGTGCAGCGCAATGTTGCGCTGCAAATTGCAGGACAAATTGCAAGATCCCAAGTTTAAATGACTGGCTGCTGTAATGCATTGCCTCCGGCCGATTATGCCATCTCGCACCAAAATCTCGACAACGATGGGTCGCAGCAAAACGGGAATGACACAAAAATGTGTACAATGCGATATAGTACGGTCGCACGTACCACGTGGCGAGGGCTCACAGATGGATTTTGATCTCTTCCGCGCGTTTTGTGCCACATTTCGGCACCTACGGCGCAAACACATCCGGGATTGGCGCGCTTCGATGATGAATGGTAGGACCGAGGTGATTATGTGTGGTGACACGTGCGACATGTGATGGCGCCCAGGTGTTGAACTATAGTTTAACACATTTTTGCTCTTTTGAGGGGCTTGCACGTTTTTGTTATATCCCAGAAGCCGTGGAAGGATGTACGTCGAGACTGGCATGCTTCGTTAGGCGATCTAAGGGCCAATTACTCAAACGTCTACAATGTCATGATGCACGTGTCATGTGACACGTTCTCATTAGCTGTATAGATGTATTGTGCCGATTCCGTCCATTTTTGCGGATTACGCGGGATTTTCGCCCTTATGGCACATAGTAACACGAGACTGGCATGCCACGATAGGCCGTTGAACGGGAAATCCCTTGGTGTCAAGTGCGGGGGTTGCACGTCCCACGTGTCGGGCACACATGAGCCAGGAAGATGGCTTTTGCTCTTTTTCACGGGCTTAAATGCTTTGTGCCACACCTCGGCACCCAGAGTGCGGAGCGACTGGGGCGTGGCATTTTTTAGAACATTTCCTGTACCGTTACCCAAGAACAGGTAACCAGGAATGCCCTTCCCGCTATCCTAGCGACGCAATAAACCGTACGTTAACACCAGAAATCATAAAATCAAGCCCCAGCACTCTCAGCTAGGAAGAGGACACTAAATATATACAATATATAAACTACAATAAATTGAATCTATAAACCTCTGCTGTTCAGTTTCGCAGCTCGTGATCATTGGCTTAATTTGAAATATAATAAGCTTGGAATTTTGTAGTTTTGTTGCTGTCTGAGGGATTCACATGATAACGGAAGTCAGGTTATAGAAAATTTGTCTCACATTGGAAGTTTACGGTAGGGTGGTGCTTTTGACCAACCGTGCTGCAATAAAACGTCATCGGTAGTTACCGATCCCTAAAGGCCGCTCACCAACCCGTGGGAGCGGATTTTTATGGATCACCAGCCCGACGTAAGCCCTCGTGGGCTCGTGCCCGCACGTAGGCTGTTGAACGTTCTGCTGTTCGTGTCCCCCTGGGCTTGTTTGTACAAAGCAGCGGTGATGTATCCCTGTTCAAATCCGCGTGGGCTTCCGTCGAAAGCTTGCAGCTCAAATGAGCACGATTCAAGTGGTTGTTGTTATGCATGTGAACTTCCCGTTTCCTACTACATTATGTAGAGCATTCTTTGGCTGGCGCCACGAACCGGCGAACAGCGGTGCGCCATCGCGAGGTGGTATGTAACCGCGAACCCGTGAGGTGATGTGTGACCGGGTGGATCCCCACCGTGAGGTGATGTGTGACCGGGAGGGTCCCCACCGTGAGTGTGATGTGTGACCGGGTGATCCCCACCGCGAAGTGATATGTAACCGCGCGGGTCCCCCTCCCCCCCCCCCCCCGTGAGGTGATTTGTGACCGGGTGGGTCCCCGCCATGAGTTGATGTGGGACCGCGCGGGTCCCCACAGTGAGGTGATGTGTGACCGCGTGGGTCTCTACCGTGAGGTGATGTGTGACCGGGCGGGTCCCCACCATGAGATCATGTGTGACCGCGCGGGTCCCCACCGTATGGTAATGTGGGACCGCGCGGGTCCCCACCGTATGGTAATGTGGGACCGCGCGGGTCCCCACCGTATGGTAATGTGGGACCGCGCGGGTTCCCACAGTGAGCTGATGTGTGACTGCGTGGGTCTCTACCGTGAGGTGATGTGTGAACGGGCGCGTCCCCACCATAAGGTGATGTGTAACCGGGCGGGTCCCCACCGTGAGGTGATGTGTGAACGGGCGGGTCCCCACCGTCAGGTGATGTGTGACCGGGCGGGTCCCCACCGTGAGCTGACGTAGGACCGCGCGGCGGTGCGTTCATCGATCGCTGTTCATCAACTGACGCTGGGAACGGCACGCTCATTATGGTGCCGTCCGTCCCAGACACTCTCGCTGAGATGACCGGCGGCATCGCGCAGACGAAAATGTGGGCGCCGCACTGAAGTCGCTGAGGCAGTGGCTGGCGTGCCACCAGATTGTCAGATGAACCTTATGGTCGTCGTCCAGCGCCAGCCGGGGCGAACGATCGGCGGCTGTCACATGATACAGTCAGTGGGATTGAGAACGCGGCTCCGAAACGCTTGCGTGCAGCGTCGCTTCGAGTGCTCTCCGAAATACGCAATCAGCTCATTCCGGCGGTTACAAGGAGACGCCTTGTCGTAAGTCTCCCTGCACAGCATTTTCCACCGTCCTTTTGGGTGGAATGTCCACTAGATACATCACTGGACTGATTTGTATTGTTCGTCATTTAACAAATACGCGAGTTCCGCTCCGGTAATATAGGTTCGGTTATACTTTTACCTGTCAGAGTCAAAGCAAGGCGAAAGTCGGAAGGTCAGAAAGGCACATGCAGCATACACACATAAACGAGGCCGAGTAAAACAAGGATATATATATATATATATATACACATATATATATACATATATATATACATATATATATATATATATATATATATATATATATATATATATATATATATATTTGCAAGGTGGCAAAAGTCACTTCGCGAGTCATACAACTGTTTGTTGCTCAGATTGGGTGGCCCTCTCCGCAACGTAGGGCTTCAGGGTATCTTTTGAAAACCACATCTGCGTTTTGTTGTGTTGTGGCAGTGGGTTGAGAGCCACTGCAGCCCATTATGCAAGGCGCTATTTCGTGTCACGGATCTCGCTGAAGGGCCGAGGCTCGGAAACTCATTCGCCATATCGAACCGTAATAATCTTGGATCAGACGACTCCCCGCCTGTGTAAATTGGGCGGCACGAGTGTCGCTAATGATAGCACAAATCATGTAAATCAGGACAATTAGCTGTGAAGTGTATGCATTGTCTTTGTATAAAGCTGCATTATGTCTATACGATTCAAACCCACAGAGCATGTAATACTGGAACGTTTGTTATCATCTCGCTTTTCCCGCACCGCAAAACGTGGTGTAAAGCTGAGGAGTTCAGTGGCTTCTCTCAGGTGTCCAGCCGTTTAGAACACGCTGGTTTACCAGATTGCACCGTGGCCATGTCACTGGGAAGCCCGTTAGCAAAATTTTAGATTTCAGACTCTGCGTTTCCAAATCAATGATGGGCTGTCTTTGAAACCCATCCATTCATTCGTCCCAGTCGGCAGATTTGCACCGATTGGAAGATGGATCCATGTCAGCGAAACGCTACGTCTGAAAAATATGTTCTGCGTGGCTTCCGTAGGACATTGCAAACTTATTTATTATTTGTTTCAACAAAGCTCAATTTTTTCGAAGTAGTTGCGTGGTGCTTGAAAAACAAAGCTATTTCGTTGCATCAAATGAATGAGCTATCTTCTGGCGGTCCGTATAGCATGGTTGGTTAGAGCGTCTGTTTTCGGACTCACCTGCCCATAGGAGTGTGTGGGGGGGAGGGGGGTCGAGTCGCTTTAAGCACTCACTACCTGTCTTTGATGGGGATGGCCTGTTGCATGTGGCAGCGGCCGCGCTGAAGGCCAGGTGACGTCAGAGACCAGGACGCATCGTGCCGGGTATTGGGGAACCTTAAGCTTGTCCCGCCAAATTCTGGCGATTGACCATGATATCGTAATATCATGGCCAATATATCGTATATGCGTATCGTATCGTATATTATATCGTAATATGCGTAGCATTGCACGTTCGGATGTTGGAGTCATGTATCAAGCAACAAGAACTGTTAAGCGTGGACGCTGATTGCAGAAATCTGTCCGATCCCAAGACTTTGGCTCTTGGTTAACAAATGGCAATGAGTTTTTGAATTATTTGATGTGAATTTACGTATCAAGTATAGCTTAAAGCTTCGAACAATTCGGCGCTAGACATTTTAGTCGAGCACATTAATTGCATTTGGAGTAATCTAGCATAATCTCGGCCTTATGGGGCATGAGAGCCAACTAAGGTATTGCTTATATATTTCTCAAAGGTAAGCTTAACATGAATTTTGGTGTTATCTTGCTTAACCTATGCACATACTTGCCATGGGCGTTTATTGAACATCAAATTGGTTCGATATCTGATGAATTGCTGTATTCAAGTATAGAGCAAGAACGGCCATGCTCACCACTGTCGATGGTCTTTGAAGTGTCAGTCCACAATTTCTACAGCAGTTTGGACCATTCGACGTGAACGAGGTTTCACTTTCTGGTCATCCCCGAAGGATGGATGGTTAAGCGAGTTATCATTTTGAAAGCGTGCAACGAACAAAACGCGTCCATGCACAGACCGATGGTGTACTTTGGGGCTGAAAACTAGTCAGTCGATTCATCAAAATATCCAATCATTCGAAAGATGCTTCGTATTTACAAGTTTTACGCTGAGAAGTTTCTTCTACCCACTACCGCAAATCGATTCCATCTAAGAGCAAGTTTTTAAAGAAACTCCTTCAGACCAAATGCAATAAATCGGCCCCTGATAAGATGTGACAGCATGTGGCACACTTTGGCAACGTCGGGAATGCACGGGGTAATGCGATTTCCCGCTGGAATAGTAAAAAGTTGTCATTTAGAGCACCATGATCGAAACGAGGAGGTAATTTAGAGCACCGCAATCGAAAAGGATTCGTGCAACACAGTGCACGGAAGATTGCACCCATGAGATGGAATCGTGTTCGCAGTATCGGTGACCACTTCGATAGAAACGTGTAAACACTCCATATATGGTGTGGATATGGGCAGGCGGATGATGATCCGTCGAGCGTTCGAAACTGGTGGCCATGCTGACTTTGGGAAGGCCATTTCGCCATGCGCTATCTGAAGCGAAATCAGAGGACGCGGAATATACGTATGGCGAAATCAGAGGACTCGGAATATGCGTTTGGCGAGATCAGAGGACTCGGAATATGCGTATGGTGAAATCAGAGGACTCGGAATATGCATATGGTGAAATCAGAGGACTCGGAATATACGTATGGCGAGATCAAAAGACTCGGAATATGCGTATGGCGAGATCAGAGGACTCGGAATATACGTATGGCGAGATCAGAGGACTCTGAATACACAAGTGGGTCGTCCGTGCCGCAGTTGTGCCACCCGACGTTTTATATTCCACGTTTCGACAGCTCCAGTGGCTGTTACAGAGAGCGGCGCAGGTGGGAGTGCCAGACGCTGTCACTGGAAGTTTACGCTGGGCGGCTGGGGCCTACGCCGAAAATAGACTTCAAACGCCAGTTGGTCGAGCAGCTGGGTCTCAATCGACTCTCCAGCGCTCATCTCCCATTGGAGGGTTTCAATCACCCACCCCAAGCAGACCGAATCGTACAGCGATGACAGAAGAACCATAAATATTGCATTAACTCGGCCGCCACGAACGGGCTTATGAGGCCATGGTGGCAGTAAATCAGCTCCAAAGGCCAGAGGAGCAGTCCAGCTCATCATCGCACTGCTGGCTTTCAACGGAGACCTTCTGTCAAGTCGTGCTTCTTTAGCGAAATGGCCTCCTTTCGTGCTGATTTGTGTCTGCTCTCCGTGTCCGCATGAGTCCGGCGGACTGGCCACTGAGCGGCCGACCAAACCGGCTATCTGCTATTGTCATTTTTGAAGCTGTTGCTGTTACAGTTGCTATTGCTATTGTTGCAGCTGGATGTATGATCGCTACAGCCGTTATTGCGATTATAACAGCTGGTATATGTACATGAAATTGATGCACTTTATGATGGCTGGCCGTGGAGAGGAGAAGTAAGCCCCTTCCTTTTTTTGGTGTTGGTCTGGGCGTTTTGTCTCTCAGTCCGGCACTGGCAGCACCATCAAACATACTTTCTTCCTCGATGGGGCAAAGCCTCAGAAGACCTTCAAGTAATGATGGGTACGCAGGCTTCAGTAGACGTTCCACCATGCCCACAGGGATCACTGGTCTTGTCTCCATCGACAGCAACGGAGATCGAAAGGCCGACTACTCTCTTCTTGACATGAACCCGAAGACGGGCATTTTCGAGGTGAGTGTGGGGGTGCATGCTCGTGCGTACACATCCGGCGAGGCAGGGCAGCGGCCGACGGCTCACCGGGGAGCTGGGACACGGGCCCACGCCTCACCGGGGGAGCTGGGCCAGCAGCCCACGGCTCGTCGGGAGGAGCTGGGCCAGCAGCCCACGCCTTACTGGAGGGGCTGGGTCAGCAGCCCACGCCTCACCGGGGGAGCTGGGACGGACACGAGCCCACGCCCCGCTGGTGGAGCTGGGCCAGCAGCCCACGGCTCGTCGGGAGGAGCTGGGCCAGCAGCCCACGCCTTCCGGAGGGGCTGGGCCAGCAGCCCATGCCTCAACGGGAGAGCTGGGACACACACGGGCCCACCCCCCCCCCCCCCACCGGGGGGAGCTGGGAGACGGGCCCACGCCCTACCGGGGGAGTTGGGACAAGCGGCCGGACCCCGGCGCTTTGGCGCCTCGTTTCCTCTGTCAGCTGGCCAGGCGGCGAAGACCGCACGATTTCAGTCTGGTCATGTGTCGCGACTGATTCGACGTTAGCTGCAGCGCGCCTCACTGTCGTCCGCAGCCACGCCTCAGTGGAAATATGGCGCCATTCACACCGGCTTCCCGGGGGGCGGTCATATGAAGCCAATCAGCTCCAGCTCCCGTGCGGCTTGTCCGTTACGCGTGACTTGAGCCTTCCGTCACATGATTGCTATGCTGGGAACGGCACAGGACGCTGCGGCAGCGTGCAGCCGGGCTTATCTGATGAAATATCCCGCGCATGACGGATCAGCCAGCACACGTGTCAGTCATCCCTGTCGGCAATGTAGTGCTGTTTAAGGAGCAAGTCAAAAAGCGGGGATTGGAGGAAAGTGCTTGGAAGTGTGGGATGCGAGTAGGCGAGAGGAGAAGCAATAACACGATGTTGATCGTTGCAGCAAGACTCGATAGTAAGCAGCAGTCGCATGACAAAAGATGAAATGGTGTTATTCTGAAAGGGACTGGACTTATCTTCCGAAATGTGTGTTGAGTTCAACGTATGCCTACTTTCGAGATCCGCACGACACCTTCATTTTTACGAGAACTCTTGTCTGTACGGTCCTATAATTCGGCAAAGCGTTGACCTTTTGTGCGAGGCGAGTACCACCCGTTGGAACCTTCAGTCTGGCAGCCATGGTGCCGCTAACGATAAATGGACATCGATACCGCCAAATATGAAACACAAACGCCGCAGTCTATCATAACTCCCAAATTTATTGAGGCTGGAAAATTGCTTTTGACACCAGAATTGTCTGCCCGCCCAAGAAAATGCAAAATCGAACAACTTTCGGCCAATCAAATTTATCTGAGAGCAATGGGATTTTTGGGATTTTGGGAGTTTCAAATGGGAGCAATGGGAGCAAAAATTCCTCGCCAATGCCCAGGAAACGGTTGGCGACCTTCTCAATGTTCGGTGTGACATGCCGTGTTGTCGGCATGGTCGCCTCGAGAGGGGTGACGGCAGCGTGTCCGGCTGGTCACGTGCGTCCCGGTGGCTCGGTTGGAGTGCCTGCCCTCCGATCCACCCACCTGTGGTGGGGTGGGTTCGAGTCGCTTTATGCGCTCGCTCTTTGGCATTGACAGGCATGGTCTGCGACCGGTGGTAGCGGCCGCGTTAAATGTCAGTGGATGTCAGAGAGCAGGACGGACCGTGCCGAGCATTGCGGCACGTTAACGCTTCGTCACTAAATTCTGCCGTTGACATGGAATTACGTGATCGGATGGTGGCGGTCAGGGCTCAACACAACAAGCACTGGTTGGCGTGAGCGCTGATCCCAGAAATCCATCCATTCAGAGGGTTTAGATCAAACTCATAAAAAGCGTGCCGCCGGTGGTGACGTCACCGACCTGACACCTGCCCGGATCACCGCCAGGTGGTGGCCAACTATTACGGCGTGAAGCACCAGTTCGTGATGGAGGAGAACAAGACCATCCACTGGTCTGGCGGCCGGATGGCACCGCCGCCTGACACGCCGCCTTGCGGCTTCGACGGCTCCCTCTGCCCAGACACAGGTGACGGTTAACGGCTGTGTCTGCCCAAACACTGGTGGCAGTCGACAGCTGTGTGTGCCCAGGTACAGGGGACTGGTGACAAGCTTATTTCCCAACATTGGCTTCGTCTTCCCAGACACAGGCAGCAGTTTACTCCGTTCATCCCCAACATAGACGACAGAGATCGCGGACTCTCGGACCGGGCGAAGGTGGCAGCCAGTGGCTCCCTGTATCTAGACAGACGAAGTTGGCAGCCGCTCCCTGTATCTAGACAGACGATGGTGGCAGCCAGTGGCTCCTTGTTTCTAGACAGACGAAGGTGGCAGCCGTTCCCTGTATCTAGACAGATGAAGGTGGCAGCCGGCGGCTCGATACAACTGCGCCTGTCTAGATACAGGGAGCCGCTGGGTACCACCTGTGCCTGTCTGGGTGCAAGGAGCCACTGGCTGCCACCTGTGTTTGTCTGGATGTAGGGAGCCATTGGCTGCCGCCAGTGCTGGTCGCGCCGTTGAGATCTCCCGCAATGCGGCTACCACGAGTGCTATTCCTAAGCCGGTGAAGCCTGCAGTCAAGCTTAATTGAGGAGAGTTTCTTAGAGCAATAACTAAAATGAAGCGTAACTTAACGTATGCCTGCGTACTTGGGTCTTGAGAGCACCACAGGTAATAAACGGCAGGCGCGTATGCTTTTGCTTCGCAAAGCGCACAAGTAATGCATCGCTTCCCAGGTTTGATGTAGCCGTAGTCTCCAGAGTCCAAATATAATGTTGTCGCAAGACTGCAGATGACGACGCGAGCTCAGACTGCATTGTAAGGATCGCGATTGTCAGCCGTTTGATGAAAGCTTAACTACTATCTTGTTTTTCAGCGTTTCCAAAATATGCTATCGTCAGCATAGTGCTGAGCGGGGCGATGCTGATCATGCTGATTGCGTCACTCTTCATGTACCGGTAAGCAAGCACCTTCCCTGATGTTTGGTGTCGCTGCCACCAGCACGGTACGTCCATGCGGGGCGCGGCGGTGTCACTTATCGCTAACACGTGCATTACAACAGGGCATGGCGAGCGTCACTGTCGTACACATGGTACATTAAGACGGGTCGCGGCGAGCGTCGTGTGTCACCCTCACGGAGTAGCAGCCTTTTTCAGGACGCGTTTTTGTTGACGCGGGCTGATAGAAGGATCGATAGCCCCCCCCCCCCCTCCCCACGCGGACTGATAGAAGGGTGGATAGGCCACCCCCCAGAGTTTTCAAACAAATGAAGATATAGCTTAGTGGAAATCACCGGTGGATCGTAACGAAACCTCACCATTTTTGCTGTTTTTACGTTGTTAAGTCAATGTTTGACCATTATGCCAGGTCAAAGGTCGAATTTTCCAGAAAATCTCACTTTTTCACCCTCATAACATCATGCATACGAGACCACCCTTCGAGGCAACACGAAACTTAAACAGGCGTGTTGCTTGCTCATTTTGAGTACAGTGGTGAATATTTTTGTGTGTTTTGACCATATGCTTATGATTTGAAGCTGCGTGCTAATGTAACCATGTCGGCTCGCCGCGCGCGTTCCACGGCACCGTCGGCTGTCGCCCGCGCCCGCGCCGGCCGTTGATCGCTGAGCGGTGTTTCCGAAAACCGCCGCTGCTCCGAAGCCAGAGAAACTAGAAACACCTGCCCTTGTGTCAAAACACGCGCGATGGTTACCCCATAGCTCATTGAAAAGTTTTGTTCAATTGCATAGCATGCCGGAGAGGTATCTTCACAAACTCTTGGAGGTTCGCGTCGACCCCCCCCCCCCCTCCCCCTCCCCCCATATCACGGCGAGGGTTAACGCGAGGCACAGCCATGGCCACTTGCCGCTAGCCCATTGATAAGTATATGCTGGTCGTTGGTTGTACGTTGAGACCAATCGATGCTCTGAGGGGCGCTGGAGAGCTGTCGGAAATATTTCAATGGCAGTGTGTGTCCACGGGACACCGCACCTATATCCACGAGGCGTGGGACGCCTGCCAAATGGGTTAGCTGTGTAAGAACATCCTGAAGTGGAGCGGCCCACCACCTTAAGATGCATAGCGACCAAAAAATAGTCAATAATTGCATGCGTCACCCAGGGTAAACGTTGAGATACACAAGAGAATAACAAGAGTTCGGTGAAGGTTGGGGAAAGCATGGGACCCCCAAACGTCTTGAGGACTGTTTGATGTGTCCCAAGCGTTCAACGATTGAGCCCCTTTCCATCCGCTACCGCCTTAGGAAATCTGTATTCCTCCGAGCCGCCGCGATGGTCAAGTTTGGCATTTGCTTGGGAAAGGTACCTTTTAGAGTGTAATCGTCCTAGTCAGCTTGGGGAAGACTCGTCCTTTCCTGACCGACGGTATGGGGAAAGGTTAGCAAATTATGATCGAGTTCGAACACATTTGTCAGTGCGAAGTCGCTATAGGACGCTCGGGGATACATCGACCTATGCCCCGGACACCCCTTATGAGAACAAAGTTGGAAACAGCTGGGAACATATTTGAATCCCAATCAAAATGTTTTGACTGTTTTCTTTTTACTTTGCTTTTGTTTGACTTTGGGGCTGACCTCAAGCATTGCCCAAACAAAAAGTTGGGGAATGGCCAGGGCATCCCAGCTGGGATTGGGCGAAATGACTCGCACCACCGCCTACGATGCTACACCCACATATTAAATGTTATACTGAGAGGATACATAACCAGTCAAACTCAAAAGATGATCAGGCCTGTCGGCAGAGACTGCTTATGGATCGCCACTGATCCGATCTTTTTAATACATTTCACAGTATCGGCCGTGGCCCAAGCGACATACGGCAACTCAGATTCTCGAATGTAAATATTGAATCTGAACTTTTTGATTGCATGGATGTCTGGGAGTGGAGCCCATTCTACGGATACCTGTCGCTGGAGCCCTAATCCCTCCATCCGATCGTAAAATCGTCTGATCACCAACGGCAGAAGTTACAGCATTTAGCCTGAGTCCGAATTAACTTAGCATACATTAACTCAACTCGACTCTCTTTAAGGATAAATACCTCACCAAATATGTACATTGGGTCGGCACGACTGCGCCCACACAGGATACCTCAAAACTCGAAGACGGCCACGATACGCCAATCTAGAAGCGCCTTACAGGCGTCCCCGCACGCCGACCCAGCAGACGGCCCGGCACGCTGACCCAACAGAGACCCGCACGACACAGACCCCGCACCACAACAAGCGGCCGCCTGGCACGCTGCAACCCAACAGAGACCCGCAGCCGCCAACAGCCGGCAGCTACCCAGAAGGCCCCGGCACGCTGACCCAACAGAGGCCCGGCACGCCCCACAGGCCCCGGCACGCGACCCACGGACCCGGCAGGCCAACAGAAGCCCCGGCACGCTGACCCAACAGAGACCCGGCACGCCGGCCCAACGGAAGGCCCCGGCACGCTGACCCAACAGACCTCGGCAAGCCGACCCAACAGAGACCCCGGCAAGCCGACCCAACAGAAGGCCCCGGCACGTTGACCCAACAGACGGCCCCGACACATCAACCCAACGGTGTCTCCGTCCAGGGGGCACGGCATTATGCACTCGTCGGCACCCAGGGACGTACGGTTGCCTCGTGCGCGCCGCCGCCTACCGCTCCCCAGGTGACGCTGTTCCACTACACTCCTCGGGACGCAGTTCACGCCATGCAGGCCACACAAATTTCATAGCAGCCACGAGGAAACAACGCAAGACACGCATCAGTATGATCAGATTATAATCTGGGCTGAAAGAAAGCGCGCTACGAGAATGCCCTGGAGGTCGAGGGTGAGAGAGGCCTTGAGCGTGCCAGACGAGCAGGCTGGGCTCCAACCGAGCGCTGGCCGACGCCACGGGAAAGCCAACTAAGGAGCCATTGTCCAGAGTCACCAGCCGGGACCGTTCTCATCGTCCTCCCGCGGCCGCTTATGTGCGCGATCGAGCAGGCTACGAACCTAATGTGCCCTGAAACGGCTCGAAGCCGAGAAGCAAACGTGACTTCGTTTTAATGTGTCTTTTGGGAGATGGCTCTCCAGCCAAGGGGAATGCAGAACGCGCCATGCGGGTGGGGTGGGGTTGGGGGGCTCAACAAAGGCCTTTAGGGGACCAAATCCAAAAGGTGCGCTGGTTTTAAAAACTACTCTGGTTATGCATGGATTGAGGGGCGCTCTTAAACAAATGGATTATTGTTGAATTGTTCCCTCAAATAAACTCCCACCTGTAGAAGTTGCATAGATTGCCCTCGAAGTGAAGAAACGGGTCATTTTTCACCCAAATTCATCCGCCTGAGGAAGGGGGGCATGGCCTGGTTGACCCGCTTGGATTTGTGCTTATCTCCAGCGAGTCCAGTGCTTCTACGGTCAGCCGGATCGAGCCGATGAGCGGCTGCAGCATGACAGGACGACATGGGCTTTAGTGCACTGGCTGGAGGAGCATTTTCGGGACGGGAGTGTTTCTCAGCCTACAGAATACCGAGCTATGGGCTGCCCAATCTCCTGACTTGTCGCCTCTAGACCCGATGCTGCGCACCCTGATGACCGCGGAGCCGCGGACAAACCAGCGAACCTTCAGAGCGCAAGGCTGCCATCATACTTGAGATGGGACTCAGCGTTGCCAAGATGGGCCGTATATGACGGATCACTCGCAGCAGGTCCGGCTAGCGCACACCCTGTGCCGACAGCGTACCCATCGGGAACATGTTCTGCAGAGTCGCGACTGGACGAATGTGAGATTTTCTAGGGCTTCTGTTGTTGGTGATCGTCTTTCACCATTGGGCTGACATTTAAACGCCACCAAGGTCTAGTGTTGAATGTGCGACCAATATAACTGTCATTATTGAGTGAAGCATGGGTGTACTTCTTATTTATATAAATAGGAAAGTTATTGAGCTGCTCCTGGTTCTACGCCACATACCAATAGGTACTGGATAAACGACGTTTTGTAGCAATTATTGGTTATGTTGTCAATGTTGGACATTTCCAGCTATTCTTGTGATCTCGTGATTAAGCACTCGTGACATAAGCTTCGCGTGAAGTATCGAGCACTCACAACATAAATGATGTTTGCTTAGTAACGTAGTTTAACCAGCACCTCCCTGGCATATCGAAGATCAAAAACTCTCTGCATAAGAACTCTTTACTCTTACCTGTTCAGTTTTCTCCGCGCTACCCTGTGCCACATTCAAGTATCGGCTGCAATCAACCGGCTGTTGTGCAGTGCTGCTTTGGAAGTCACGTCATTACCCGAAAGCTCGACGCTACTGCGTCACGCTCAGCCACGGCAGTAGTCACCATTGGCAGCCAGCCATTGGTATTTCTGCCAATAGTCACCAGCTATTGGCTCAGCCTAGACAACGGCACTTATGCAATCAGGCTGTCATAATGACGGCGCGATGCCGCGAACATGGCGACTACAATGAGCCGGTCCGGTTGCATATCCAGCACACGGTCATTTCAAGACTTGAAGCTGCTGAAGCCATTATCCAAAAAGTGACTACACCTTGTGCAAAAATATTTCATCCAGCAGATAGTAAGCGAACCTCAACTGGCGTTCAGAGACTGAGAGGCAAGCGACGCCATATAGCCTCAGCAGCTGAGCGCGCCGTAAAGCCCCAATGACAAAGGTCAACTCCTAAGAATCAACGGCCAACTCTGGTTGGCTAGGTTACAGTGCCGCACACCCTGTAAGACCCCAGCAAAGCTTGCGGACTAAGAGCTCGTGTAGGGAGTGGGCGCACGCCAGCACCGTGTTCGGTCTGGGCGTATCTGCCGCCACCTGAAGTTTCTCAGCGCTGGGCTGGGCCCCCGCTCGCGGCGCGTGGGGAGGCCGGGCGTGGCTTCCGATGGCAGCGGTCGTGGGTCTGGCTCATGTGTGAGTGCTCCCGGTGCTCCATGAGTGCGCCCATGCTCCCGGTCAGACGAGGCACTGCGAGAGCTCAGGGCGAAGCGATGAATGTGGATGTGGAGGATGAGCGCGACTGGCACCAGCTCAGGCCCATGTGAAGCTACCTCCGTATGAAAACCCGTGAGTAATTTACAAAGCCCTAGCGGTATGAGTGCAGCCGTCGAGGTGTTCCTTCCAGGCGTGTGTTCGCCGTCGGGCGTGTGCCGGTACCAGTACGGTCGGCCGCCGTGCCGAGCCGGGCTCACAGCGTTCCCGCGGCTGGAGCGAGTCGCTCGGACGGCGTGGATCGGCTTGGTAGTCGAGCTGCGTAGTTTCGAGGTCGGAACCGCTATCAAGCTGGCGTTTGTTGTGGCTTCAAGTCGGTTCCGGGGGGCCGCGCATTGGGAAAGAGCCACATCGTTCATCTTCACGGACGCCGACTAGACAGGATAGAAACCGCTCATGCGCACATCACAGAAAACACACCTTTGCATGTGCGGCACACTTCGCTATCGTCTTACGCTGGAAACAGTGAACCTCACGGTGCTGCTGAAAACAGACGAACGCATCGAAGTCAACGTTCCACGTCGTCTTGAGCTCGCCATCAAGTAACTTGCTGATCGTGCCATCCGGTTGA
>NW_023596545.1:29918317-29933802 GCF_011947565.3 Pollicipes pollicipes
TCTGGCGCCATCTGGTCAGAACGTAACGTGCGGGCCTGTCGGTCCGGTCAGGTCGCTCCCGGTCCGATCCAGGCTGGTCTGGCCCAGTCCTATTCCGTCCATTTTCGTCCAGCCATATCCGGTGCTGTCCGATTCCATCTGGTCCCGTTTGATCCTGTTCGGTTTCATCCGGTCCTATCTGGCCCCATAGGGTCTCCCGTCTCGTTTGGCATGGCTACGTCTTCCTCATGAAATTGTGTCCGGTTTCGTCCGGTCGGTTCCGGTTCCGTCCGTCGCCATGCGGCCCCGTTCTGTCCCGCCTGTTTGTTTTTTCGGTCACCGTCAGTCTGCGAGGGGCCGCGCGCGTGGTAGGAAGCGTCCAGATGCCACCTGAGACTGGCTTGGCTTAGGCTCACATTTTTCCTTCACTACGTTGGCAGTGATTGTTTCGTGATGTGACGTCATCGGACAATCAGCTAAATGTTTGTGACCCTCGCTTTCTTCGCATGATCGCCGGGATTGTCGGGGTAGGCCTCGCACTTCCTAGCATGGCCCAATCAGCGGAATCCAGGATGAAACCCATGCAATTCTGGCACCAGCAGGTTTTTTAAACGCTTCTAGCACATTCTTTTGGCTCTATTTACAATAAAATGACGACGAAAATCGTTTTATCTCACACCTATCAAACGGTTGCCAACCGTACACCTGCGATGCGGCGCCCAGTGTGCGAGGCCTACGCCGGCGATGCGTGAGTTTGTTAGATAAGTCAGGAGGGGGGAGGGGCGTAGGGAACAGTGGGTCTAAGCCTCCCTCTCAGAATACACCAAAACGCCGGGGACTGCCTGGATTTGAACCTCTTCCCTCGCAAGTTGAGGATGGTTGTTGAGAATACGCCACCAAAAGTCACTGCTGTTTGAACAGAATGTTACACAGAGCTCGGAATGCAAATTATCTGGGGAAAAAACATTATCTAAGTGCTGTAGGAGGGTGGCTGTGAGAAGCGGGGCTCCTTCTGTTCGACCATTTCTGTTTCTTGCTGCACAGTTTTTTTTGGCAGTATCTCCTAATTCACCACTCACAGATAACATGGCACCATGCAATTTGAACCACCTACAAATACACATCCTTATGTGAGGCACGTCGGCTAGCACGGATGTGAAAACATAACTGCACTAAAAATACAACTCTGACAAAAACACCTAAAACCAATAAAGCCTTAGTAGCAGACCTGTCAGCCCAACGCCCAATGTGGCGGTCGTGCCTGCGCATGGTGTGTCTGAGATAGCACTCAAAGGACCCAGCATCATTTTCAAAAAGATTTTCTCGCATGTGGGACCCCGTGTTCTTGGCTGAGAGCCGGTGTAAGTATTATCGCTAAGTGGAGAAGTTGCACATTTTGTGTCAAGGCGCGTCGGAATTTTTCTTTATTGGTCAGTTAGGTCTCAAAAGCAACCTAGTTTGGTTCTCTCACACGCTTTCTGAGTCTTATGACAAGTTTGATGAAAATCTTTTCCAGGAAGCGTCTCCAGGCTGTTCCGAAGTTCAGACCGACAGGCAACTAGCTGTGCGGTGATAGGCGTGGTGCCTAGCGATCGTGAGACAGACAAACGTGACGAACGTGAGGCAGACAAACGTAACGACCGTGAGAGAGACAAACGTAACGAACGTGAGACAGACAATCGTGAGACAGACAAACGCGACGAACGTCAGACAAACAAACGTAACGAACGTGAGACAGACAATCGTGAGACAGACAAACGTGACGAACGCCAGACAGACAAACGCGACTGATGTCAGACAGATAAACGCGACTGACGTCAGACAAAACGCGACTGACGTCAGACAGACAAACGCGACTGACGTCAGACAGACAAACGCGACTGACGTCAGACAGACAAACGCGACTGACGTCAGACAGACAAACGCGCCTGACGCCCGTGACTGGCCGCCGTCAGCGGCGTGCCTCCTGACCGTGGTGGGCCTGCACGCAGATGAAGGACCTTCATCACGACCATCTGGTCCGCTTCATCGGCATGAGCGCCGAGCCCCCGCATCAGGCGCTCTTCACCGAGTACTGCCCCAAGGGAAGCCTGCAGGACATCCTGGAGAACGACGAGATCAAGCTGGACTGGATGTTCCGCTACAGCCTGATGCACGACATTGTCAAGGTGAAGGCCGGCGAGGCGGCTCGCCGCAGGCCCCTCGCAACCACACTGATGGCGGACACAGAGGTCAGCCGCGTAAAATGAAACGCCATCGGCGTCGTCACTGATGGAGTGCTTCCCTCCGTTGAAAAGCTCGCGCAATCATAAACCAGCTAGGAAGCGCCACGTTTGAATGTCGTTGCTTGCGATTCGATTTTTGCTGATAAATTGTTGTTTCCTGAATTGCCTGAATCACGTGGACACAAATGAAGCCAATAGCTCCCAAACATCTGTCAGCCTCTGCCAATATGTCATCCAATAATTATCAAACCCGAACTTTGCGTCCGAGTGCTGAAGTTTCAACTGGAAAGTTGTACTTAAAAAGTTTCTAAGTGTTGACAACATTGGTTGGTTGGGCGTGGTGGTAGGTGCAGTAGTTTGTTGTGTTTAATCGAAGGCACATATTTCTTGCATTGTGCGACTGGCTCAAGATAAAGCAACCTTACGTTACAAAAGTTAGGAGCGCGCAATTAGGGCGGGAAGGGGTCCGTTCGCAGAATGCCTAAACCACAACAGAAATGTCTAGCTGACTGAACACCGGCAAGGAAGGAAAGTTTATTTCACGCATAAAACTCCTACTTGAGGCACTCAAGCACGGCTCACACCAACCCAAGCAGCAATGTCGCCTGTTATCATGGGTTCACTAGATCACGGACTTTGCCGAGGCCGTTCGCTGGCGGGAGCACGCTGGCATGGGGTCTGGCTGGGCCGGGACGGTCGTCCGCAGGCGCGCGCTGTGCCGGCCGCCGTCGCGCCCCCGTGCCCGTCTGCCCGGGCCCAGCGCGGCCCGGCCGCTGCCCGTCACGGCTGCCCGGGACGGAAGGCTCATTATCATCTGCCGACCGCGGCCTGCCCCGGCCACCACCCATTTCCATAAAGAGAGCGTTACCGCCGCCGTCTGCCGATGCGTCGGACTCGGCGGCGAGGCGGCGAGCGGCGCGCGGCCGTTCGACGCCGTCAGCGGCGACCGGGCCGGGGCGCGCGCCCGAGCGGCTTGGTCGTGGCGTGCGTCCGTCCGGGCGGCCGGGTCGAGCGTGCGCCCAGCGGCCGGCGCCGGCGTGCGTGGCACGGCGTCCGCTGCCGGGCCTGTCAGGAGACATGACAGCCGGCCAGCGGTGTCTGTCACGTCGTGTGACACCCGGCGACCTTGGCCCGTCCGCGCGTCAAGACAAACGGAACTCGCGAGCCCGCGACCGTCCGCATGTCAGGGCATGCCCATCTTGGTGCGCCTGGGCTCTTGAGCACTTCACAAATGGTTGAACCCGTGGAGTGTGTGCGGAATCGGGACTTCATTCGCTGTCGCCGGCCTTTGGCCGAGTGGATTAAATGAAAGGCTGGTGGTTCATCGGACCTGGTCTGTAGTCCCGGAGAAGGAGAGGCAGAGAGGCCGCGTGCTGGGCTCGATCGTACACAGAGCGGTCATTACACACAGCCTGCAGCTGGCGGCTGGCCAGAGAGGCCCGGTCGGGAGAAGGCCCCAGCGTAGCATGGAATAACTGGAAACAGCTACCCCTAAATCTCGCTGGCAAAAGCCTGGGGGTAGATCGTCCAGTGAATTGGAGTGGCGTTGCCGGGGTAGTCTGGTCAGAGAGCAGGCAACAAGTTCAGTTCAGCATGCACTCTGAGACCGGTGTCATCCATGCAAACCAGTCGGAATGAAATAGCGTATTAAAACGCGGGCCAACAGCCTTCTGTTCCGTTGATCTCTGCCCTGCCGCTGCAATGAATGGTGGAACCGACACCCACTCCGATGACTGGTGATGAAGGGCGCCGGCGGCATCCGCAGCGGCTCTCGGGGGGCTCTGTGGCCTCCGCAGCGGCTCCTCTGGGGGCTCTATGGCCTCTGCAGCGGCTCCTCTGGGGCTCTGTGGCATCCGCAGCGGCTCCTCTGGGGGCTATGTGGCGTCCGAAGCGGCTCCTCTGGGGGCTCTGTGGCATCCGCAACGGCTCCTCTGGGGGCTCTGTGGCATCAGCAACGGCTCCTCTGGGGGCTCTGTGGCATACGCAGCGGCTCCTCTGGGGCTCTGTGGCATACGCAGCGGCTCCTCTGGGGCTGTGGTATCCGCAGCGGCTCCTCTGGGGACTCTGTGGCATCCGCGGCTACCCTCTGGGGGCTCTATATGGCCTTCCCAGGAAGTGGCCAACGTCCGGCTAGCGTGGCATCTTGAAAAGCACGGTTGTCCTCCCATTGTGCTTTTTAAGACGAACAACCGTAGGTCACAAAAAGGACACGAGATAGCTGTTTTGAGCCCGGCTCGATGATTCATTAGCGGTGCGCGCGAGATAACATGGGGCTTTTATCGAAACTTGTATGAGCTTTTAAACTTTTAAGCAGTTAAGCCCTTAAGCTCTCAAGCTCTTTGCTCTGTCGCGCGGCCTGATAATTTCGTATTATTATAAACATAATGTGTTTATAACAATACGATGTGTTTATAACAATACGATGTGTTTATAATAATAATATAACATGTTTCACGGATATGCGTGGTTGCGTTATTACTAGCGGGAGTATCTAATTCCGGTTTGATCCATTTCACGATGCTTGCATCTGTCAGACGCTGGTGAGCAGCGTTCCAATCTCCCCTCCGTTTGCGACGGGGCACGCCGAAAGGCGGCTGGCCGTCTCAACCGTACACCCTGTGGACGGCGGGCTGGACAGGCTACCACCCAACTGTGACGTTTCTGATTAGCTGGTGATAGCAACCGACGGTCTATTACCTAGCATCCTGCATATTATTTGCAATGTCATGTCATGGTACCAGTGGACCTTGTTAGATTGACTTCACGTATGAGTTCAAGACCCGTCTTGTGAAGCTGCAAGAGTCATAGTTTTTGTTTTTGTTTTTGCGTGGCCGGCTTAAAAATATTTACGAATGCTCCAATGCAGATCCTCAGAACCAAGCAATGCTCTAAGGTACGCGTGAAACAGAAAGATGCTTCGTTTCAGGATCTACCTAAGGTACCGATAGCTTGGAAAAATACCATTCTGAGAATGGTTTGCTGGCGAGGAAGGCTGAGTACGGTGAAAATGGCTATAACCGCTGCATTTTACCTGAAATCTAATTTTTACCGATTCTTCACTTCAAAACCCACCTCACTTTTACCCACGAAACTGAAAAGCTGACGGCAAAGTTCAAGCGCGGGGCGTGGGGTAGAGGCCATCGTTAAGGAAACGTTGCAAATTGACATTGTCGCACATACGTTTTGAAATCCTCAGTAGTCCATGTACAAATGTAGGCTGTGACTGTCTGCGAGTTTCCTGAACTCGGACTGATATCAGATGTTCAACCTCGTAGTTGGCAGCAGCAGTCGAACTAATTTAGGGTCTTCGAACTAATCATGTGCTTTCGTGCCTTCATATTGGATGTCATATTGTTTTCATTATGACGTTCATTTCAGGGGATGGCGTATCTCCACAGCAGTGAGATTCGAAGTCACGGCAAGCTCAAGTCTTCAAATTGCGTTGTGGACAGCCGTTTTGTGCTCAAAATTACCGACTTTGGTTTACAAACACTGGATTCAGACGACGAAAACCAGAATCTGGACTCCTACGTATACTGGAGACGTGAGTAACAAATGCATGCGAGCATAAATAATGTTTGTGTGCTTGAAATAAGTAAAAGGATAGACCATGATGACTGGCCGAACCGATTGCCGACCACCGTGCCACTGTGTTGGCCGAGCCGATCGCCGACCACCGTAGTACCGTCCCTCTGGCGGACGGAAAACGAGACTGGCTGCGTGTAAGTCTCATATAGGTGGCAGAACAAGCACCTCTTTGGTGGAAGTCGGAGTCCCGAACTGATGGCCAGCTGGAAGAGTTCACAGGATGTGAGTACACTTGGAACCGATGTGGAACAGTTAACGAAGTTTGGGTGACTGGGTACAGATTCTAGGAAAATTATGGGTGTATGGGTGTGAATTAAGAAACGCTGCGCAATAATGCTGTTTGCTTCTTTTATTCGCACTAGTGTTGGACATATCAACGCAATGGAGTGTAAGATGGGTGTTAAAAATGAAAGCTTTCCACAACTTAAAACTTAAACGGCTGAAGCATGCGAACGAGTTGATAAAACTAGGAAGGAAAGCGTAGCTGGTGGATAGGGCTCAGCTCCCTGCGTAGGGGGCAAAACTGGGTAAAGCAACCCGTTAAGGCCTCCATTTCTAACCATTGTGCCACTGTTTCTCTGGCGGGCAGAAGACGAGACTGACTTTGAGTGACGCCCCTAAAGGGGGCAGCACAGACAGTTGCCGTTTGTTCCAGGGGAATGAGTCTGGAAGTTATTGATTCAGCGAGCTGATCTGAGCGTATGGTCTCTTCGTGGTAATCTTACAGTGTACATTGGACTAAGAGAGCTAC
The DNA here is from genome assembly GCF_011947565.3 of Pollicipes pollicipes. Classification (NCBI taxonomy): domain Eukaryota; kingdom Metazoa; phylum Arthropoda; class Thecostraca; order Pollicipedomorpha; family Pollicipedidae; genus Pollicipes; species Pollicipes pollicipes. The sequence goes on from NW_023596545.1 coordinate 29,924,861, forward strand.
TGAAGGACGCTGAGCTCCAATGTAAGCAACCGATGCTCATCTCACAGCTTGTTGTTTTCCACAATCGAGTCGCATTGCGTTAAAGGGAAGTGGTCACGTTGCCACATACCCGATGATGTTTGTGTAGGGTGACATTCGTGTGATCATGGAGCCTTAGGTAGCATCCGACCAACGGCACCAGCCTGGTACAGGTGTGGCGCATCCGTCTTGCATCAGCGACAATGTTTACCAATGTTTCGTGAGTATAGATGGTAGGGCTGGACAGGGAAGGTGAAAGGAACACCTCTAGGATGTCTCCGTAGCCTGAGATCGACGGCTGGGGCCAGTCTGTGCGCTGTGCATGCAGCGTGTTTGATCCGCCGCAGGTCGGCTTTGGACGTCACCGGAGCTGCTCAGGGCCCCCAGCCACCGCCGGCGGGCACTCAAAAGGGCGACGTCTACTCCTTCGCGATCATCGTGCAGGAGATCATCATGAGAAAAGGCTCATTTTTCGTCCACAATGAAGACCTTTCACCAAAGGGTAAGCAGTCACATGTTTGCATTTATTAAGTTTTCTTCCAAGAAGGACGCTATGTGACGCCCAGAAAAAGAAACAGGGCGTTTATGAGGATTACTGTTGACTGATCGGTGGATGTAAAAACCGGGCGTTAATGCGTGGGTGAATTTGCCAGTTTTACTTAGGCTTCGTGACCTGTTATCACTGTTAACCAATGGCTACGTGTTGTGTGTGTGGGGGGGGGGGAGGTGTGGAGGGGGGGGGGGAAATAGAAACTGAACAACCAGTGATATAAATTGTCAAGAATAACGGTGCGGTATAAGTCGCTGTAGCGTTTTTCAGCCCAGTGGCCTATAAATATAATTCAAGGTTTGTCAGGCGTCTCCAGGATAAACTTTGTATGAAGGATCAGATGCACCAACACTCCGCTTTATCGAGGATATCTCCAGAACCATCCAAGAGAGCCGGTGAAATCCGGACTGGGGAGGTCAGAACTGTGCACCTGAAATATCAGACGGCGAAACGCTGTCTCAGGTCAGACCGTGTAAAGCTGCCAGGCTGAGAGGTGAACCGCAACAAATCCCTCAACATGACCGTTGTGAAATAAATGAGCTACTAGCCTCTTAAGCTGTGGAATGTAGTGAAGCCGACAAAGTTTTGGCGAGGGCTACAGCGTGCGCCTTATGTTTGGGGTAAACGTTGTTTTTAAGACTTTCATGCTTTTAGCCGTTCATCAAGTGGCCTCATGATGCACAAAGGCATAGGCGTCCTGAAACCCATCATCGGTGGCGTATTTGTTGTTGATCGTTTAGGCTAAACGAGGGATATTTGTTTGTGTAATTGTCCATTCGCGTTCATGATAATGATAAGCGTTCTTAGTCATCAATGGTGGCTACGTTTCACGAATATAGCACGTCCGTCTTACGTGTGCTAAACGTCGGCCTGTGCCCTAAGCGTCTTGCAAAGGCCCACTATGTGTGCTTAGCTCGGAAATTTATCAGAACCGCATGGTGACTTTTGTTGGTTGTATTCCCCTCAATCCTTTACCTCATGACTCTACTGACCTAATCACCCCACTGACCCAATCAATCCACTACACCAAGAAGTAGTAGTCACCCCGCTCCCCGCAGGGCAAGGGAGTGGGGTGATTACTTCTTCTTGCTGCTCATTCTTTCCGTGACCGCAGGAAGAGGGCGTGCGAAAGCCATCGCCAGATTCGTCATGGCTGATGATATACTAAACTCGCTGCAAACGTTGCACCGTGAGCATTGCTCCAGCATAAGGCGGCGTGCGCGCTGCATTTTAAAGTGATGTCGACAATGAGGGCATTTTGCTTCAAGATAAGTCAAGCCAGTGAGCTGTGAAGTTATTTTTAATATTTCAGAACACCTGTATGCCGTGTCGATTTGTTCTGTTCCACTGCGATGCATATACGCCAATGACATACTATGGGTGTGGCATCGGCGAAGGGCGCGCTCGCTTAAAGGCCGCTGGGTACGTCGCCATCCTTTTCAGGATTGAATGAGATGCATTACTCATAAATTCTCCGTTTATCCTGAATCAGTCGGAGGCCGCTTCGATACTTCAGGAGTGTTCCACATTTGTATGAGGTTTTGAGTTGAGATAGCTATCTTGATCATCAATCGGTGCAGTTGCGGCCCTGCCTTAGTCTGTCAGACCTAAACCCCTTTAGTAAATGAACTACACGCTCGCGAGGTAATTATTTTAAAGTTACCCAGGCATTCATGATAAGCTAACGCCTTTCAAACCCTACCAGTCTACTGGCGATGCGGTGTTGAAGGTCGAGGAATATACAGCTGCCAAGTCGTCATCTCTGGTGTTCGGGAGCACGTTTTCCTGTTGTAACGGCCGCCAATCGGCTCTCAACCAATGTTGTGCAAGCTGTGCAAGATTCTAATTCGAACTACGTTTTGTACTACATTTTCAAGACAACGCATTCTTGCTAGTAATAACTGACATAAGGCTTGCGATCGAATAAGTTATAGCGCTATATCCGAGTATTTGAACGCAACTTAGCGCTTTAACTCACGAATTAATGCACAAGAATGCCACGAAAAAGAGCCAAAACAAGAGCACCTAACGATATTTGGTACGGCACACATCTAGTACCGCTGCGGGCCACCTCTCGGGAGATGGAAGAACTACAAATGAGTGCTCTCATGCAAACGTTTAATGTTAATCAAACAATGACGTATTGAGGAGCACATTTACATAATAGAGAAATGGTGTTGTCTAGAGCAGCCTTTTCCACTTAAAAGTATCCCAACAGTTGTCAGTGAGCTAATTTCATCCTATCTGATGCTTTTTTTAATATCTTCAAATGCGAAACACTCCTTTTAATCTGTTTGATGGGTTGGTGCTCTGTCGGCCAGAGACACCAAGCCTGCTGCGTGGAGCTGATTTTTTTATAGTTTTGTCCTGTTGCCTTCAAAGCGTGAAGATGACGTATCGTGTGCCGATTTCTACATCTACTGATATTTCGAATCGGCTGCTCATTAATATTTGCAAAGCATTGCAATGGTGCACCGGCTTTTTACCCGCAGCCCTGAAATTGGTTTGAGACGAGGAGATGGCATATCAGTTAGTATCCATCTGAATCTTTCCTGTTGCTGCAACTGGATCTGCCAATGACCGGATACCGACTTTCGGCTGGCTGCGAGTGGCGTGCTGCCTGCCACCACATGCAATGTACAGACCGCTTCGGTGCCGACGGCACGAAGCGCATGGGCGCACATAGGCGACGACAGCGGCGTGGCGTTCTGACAGCAGAATGAGACGCGGTCGTCTGGTGGTGAACGCGCGACGTTGTTCCTGTGAACGGGAAGGGAATTGTCGGTCAGCAGAGCCCTGCCGGCAGAGTTTTAGTGTTACCGGATGCTCGTAGACTCAGTGCTCATGCTCAGAAGGCATATGGTGGCGGATTCATGTGGGCGGGATGTCCGGGTCCCCAGTGGGATCGTAGCGACGGATTCGTATTGCCCTGACATTTCAGTCGCGTCGGTTCGGGCGGCTGGAGATATAATGAAACCCTAGCGGATGGGAACGGGAGAGTCGGTCAGTGTGAGTGATTGGTTGATTACTGGTTGTGAAGCGTCTTGTCTAGCCCGTCGATATAAGCCCGGAGCGAGATTGGATCTCCCAGTCAGCTCGGATCTCCTGGCCCACCTGTTGCCGGACTCATCCAATATCACCGGGTGTAACTTCATATCGCCTTATGTAATTTCATCGTTGGTATCGGCTGGTTGTGGAGCGTCCCGTCTGATCTCTTAACGGGATATGGGACTCAGACGCGTCGCCGGAAAGCTGGGGTTGACAGAGTACTCGCAATGGCTTGGCATATCCCTGTGGCGGACATTCTGTGGGATGTGCTGGTAATGGGTACCTCAGGTGAAACCCACGCTAGTTGACAGCACTGGTGAATGTGATACAGCAAGATCACAGCACTCTAAATACTGCACAACGCAGCGTGGTACAGGGCGGGGTCAAGACCAGTTAAATGGCGCGTTTTGTTGTGTTCCCGTTGTAGATGTGCTAGAATTGAATCCTTGCGGCTTTCTTGCGACTTAATTTCATTCTCTGTAACGTGGTTTCTGTCTTAACATTGGCGGGTACTGTGCTATCATTGGGTTTTAAAACAGTGGATACCATACGTTTCCCATGGATGACAAGCTACGGAAAGCAAGGATAGTCCTGGTTCAACGGGCAGCCACATGGCTTTCAAGCTGCCATCTCAGAGTTTGCCTTGGACCACTTCCGCCGAGTGAGCATCCTTCTGAAATTGTCTCGGTAAGTATTCATTAACGGACAACATGATATCACAGACAGTTGATATCAGGGTGCCGGCAGTCCTTATCTTCGGTGTCGTTCTCACATTATGTATATGAGGTGCACTGTATGATGTGTCGTCCACATGCATATATTGTGTAAGGTACACATTGCGTCAGGTACATATTGTTGTAAGGTTCGCTTGAGTTGGGGCGATCAAGTTGGCCACTCTTGAGGAAAACTATGCGGGCTAGAGGCATCAAATCACAGGGTGTGTTGGCCTGGACGTGAACTTACGTAGGTCAGAGGTGAAGTCCGTGGGAGATGTTTAATGCGGTTCCTGTTATCAGTTAATTCGAAATGAGCACCAGACACAGCTTCGTCTAACCTTCCGTAGTTTCATTAGATCGAACGGTTCCCTGGAAATTGACTTCGCTGCATCCATGGCCTGACTTTGGCCTGCCGTAGGTCAGCGACCTTACAAGGTGCATCTAATTTTGTCATATCACACGATTTGCTATTCAGTTTGCATTGTTATATCATATAGATATATATATATATATATATATATATATTATATATACTATATCTGCGAACCAGGCATAGCTGCAAAGCATTAAAAAAATTTCTGTCATTCACGGTGTCCCACGCAAATGTTGCAGTGATTTGCCTAAGTTCGGCAGAATGGTGCTGATAAAACCTTGCCTAAAGCACGCTTAACACTGACAACATATAAGCATTGACCTACCACACCAATGGCACCGATATGGCATAGTAACAGTAAATTTTAACACGCGCTGGTTTGGAAGGGTGGGTCAGATTGATCCTCCTAGGGGTGTTTCCGGAATGGTTTCCGAACGTCGCTACATAACTGTAGAAAGTTTAATAGCAAATCGCGTGACACTACAAAATCAGATGTATCTTGTAAGGTCGCTGAGCTACGACAGACCGAAGTCAGGCTTCATCTCCGCCACGTGCTGCTCCCGTCAGACGTCCGCCAGTGGGAACGCCTCAGGACCTGTGCGTGTCTCGCGCAGACTCCGTCCAACTGCGATGCGTGTGTTGGTCACGTTTTTCGCTTTATTGTTGTTGCTGGAAGCGATCAGTTGAATGTTTGCCCATTTGTATCTCATCCAGGCGCGGGGTTGGATTGACGAATTCCAAAAGCCCAGACGCATCCCAGAAGATGTGAACTATGAAGAGGTGAGGATGACACCAGCTGTCCTAGAACTGTCTTCCGATACTACCGCGTGCTGGTCAGAAAGAAGCCATGACAGACGATCAGACCCGAAGAGTACCGAATACCCCGTCAGCATCGCTGAACAGGGCTGATCAGTGTTTTTGTTTCGGACATTTCCACATTCTTTCTTTGAAGGAACCTGGTGACCTGAAAGTGCTAACTGGTGAGTCAGGTATGGCCGAAGCCAGTCTTTTGATGAACATTGTTGACCCAATGTGCCGGCGACAAATACCTGACAAAAGCCGCTGCGCGACTCAAAACTTATATTTTGCTGATATGTTGTTAATGACGCTCGCTAAGCTTCGCCACAATATGCCATGTTAGCTGGTTGGTGCCATATGTTGATGCGTGGCGTTTTGCGTAATGTGAACCTGTGGTCTGAGGAGTTCGACCAGCAACTACTAGTCATGATCATCGATCGTACCGAGGTAAAAATATGCCGTTCCCCGAATTATACGTTGCAGTCGATGATTTCCTCCACATACAAAGGCACCGTCAAAATCATCATTCGAATCACTTCACGAGGCACCATTTCGTTCGTGTCTGAGGCATTCTTGGACAACACGCTGGACCAGCAGGTTTTCGAGAGATCTGGCATGCTCGGTTTGTTAAAAGAAGGAGGCCCTGTTCTTGCTGACCATGGTTTTAACATTCAGCACCTTGTGGCCACAAAAGGTGTCACAGTCGTTACGCCTGCATTTGTGAAGGATATAATGAACTTCTGTGTGCTGAGGTCACCAAATCCCGAATGATGACCAGACGGTAAATTCACGCCGAGCGCCTCAACGGGCTCAACAAGACATGCAACGTTATGAACGGCCCTCCCATTGCTGGCATGTTCCAATCATCAGCGAAGCATTCTTTGTGACATGATTTCTGCGGAACTTGCGCCCTGCCATCGTCAAATGAAAGCATAAGAGGACTTGTTTTGCGATGACTTGGCCATACGATGTGGGTTTGTTGTGCGTATTGCATGTACGAAATCAGCACCAGGTCCAGCTCACGCCGACGACCTCGGGTGTCTCAGCAGCTCTGCATGGAATGGTGATTAATGTGCTGTGTTGTTCGATGTCTCTTCATGCATAAATGCATACCGCATATGTGAGTGCACGTACTTTGGCGAGACTGCATCGGTCGGGCTAAAAGACACAAACGAGTGGGTGAAATGTAGAATATCTGTAGAGTTGCGCGCAAACACTGTTCGACGACGATTATCATATTGTTTACATTGGTGACGTCAGTGCGTGCACAGGTACGCACTGTTGTTGGAATATAAAGGAGGCGTTTCTCTGCTGGGTAGTTTCCCCACTGGCCTGGATTCAGCCAGTGTTAGCTTGCCTGGGCTTGAGTAGCACTCGATGATCAGCCCCCCGTCACCTGGAGGTACGAGCCGCGCCTGCCTATCCATTACTGGTCCGGCATGGCTGCTCGGCCGTCTAAACACCGTCTTCTTCAGCGATGTTTTCAAACATAGCAGTCTCATCATGCCATTCCATCGCGCTGTCAGCGAATCAGCACTTCCTGTTAGTCAGAAGTCGGCGCACTGCCTCGGCCGGTGCGCGCCGCCGACACCTCGTCTCATCACGCCGCGCGCCTCCCCAGAGAAGCTGGCACGTCTTCTCCCCCTCCCGGAGAGAGAGAGGGAGAGAGAGAGAGAGAGAGAGAGAGAGAGAGAGAGAGAGAGAGAGAGAGAGAGAGAGAGAGAGAGAGAGAGAGAGAGAGACCACCTCTCACCGCGCGCCTTCCCAGAGCTGAAGGGAGGCTCTTTTCCTCGAACGGCGCGACTCCTTAGAGAGACTGGCTTGTCTCCGCTCGTTGCGCGTCTCGCCGGAGAGGTCGTCGGGTCGTCTTCAATCGTCGTGCGCCTCCCCAGAGAGAGCGGCTCGCTCCTCTCGTCGCGTGTCTCTCCGAAGAGGCCGCGCCGTACGTCTCGCCGCAGAGGCCGTGTTGTCTCTCGCCGTACGCCTTACCGAAGAGAGCAGCTTGTCTCGTCTCGCCGCGCGCCTCCCCAGAGAGAGCGGCTCGTTCCTCTCGCCGCGTGTCTTTCCGGAGAGGGGCGAGGGCCGCGTCGGCGCTGCGTGAGCGCTCACCGCCAGGTCGGCGGCCGCCAGCCGGCGCCAGTGGCCCGCCGGCGCCGACGCGGCCAGCGCGGCGCCGCGCCGCACCAGCCGCCAAACTGTCGGCCGAGATCGACCTTATCCTGAGCATCTACTCGGACGCGGGGGGCGGCATGCAGGGGGCGGCCGCCGCCGGTAGACGGCTGCCTGTCGCTGAGCCGACTCTCGCCGCCCTTCCCCGGCCACTCGCCGACGGCGCTGGGGGCGCCGGCCGCCCTGGCCGTCTCCGGTTCTCCGACGCGCTGCTCCTCCAGCCCGCTGGAAATCGCCGCCTCCCGCCGCGGACCTTACTGCAACGTCGATTGCACCTACTGCAAGTACCAGACGGCCAGTCCCGGCTGCAGTCCGCTGCGCAGTCCGCGCTCGCCCTGTAGTAAGTGCGCTACGCGGCCGAAGCGCGCAGACCTGTGTGTGTGGCGCGGCATGTAGTCGGGTCATAGTTGACATGCATACTCTGCCAACGCCTCTAAGGGTTCGAGGTCTGTGAGTCCAAGTTTAACAGCGCCATGGAATAGCGTGGTTTGCCGCTAGTTGAGTAGTGGTGACTGCGCCTGTTTTCTACAGGGCCGGTGTGTGGCTCTGGTACGAGACCCGGGTCTGTTTGGCTTCCCCTACAAATTCCGACGTTTGTTTTTTTGGACATCCTGTGAGATGCGTGCATCGGATAGGTACGATTGTGTTCGAGGTACGATATTCGGGTACTTAGCTTACGACCTTAAAATAGTTGCCCTATTCCATTTGAAGACCGTTGCGATTAGTTTAATTTCATCAACGAACGAGCAGGTGGCACAGTCCTTGGCTCTGAGATCTCTCATAGGATTTGTTACAATTGGTTCAGTGAATTGCTTACCTTTTTTCGGAGCTTTACTTGGCCATAGCCAGACTTTGTTCCTGGGCTCTTAGTGAATGGAAATGAACCCGGCAAATGTTTGTTAAAACGTACCAGCACTGGAACTGTGTGGATTGTCCTAAACCTACCACCAAATGTGCCGACAGCGTTATGGATTTTAAGCTCCTTAACTGGTGTCCACAGCCGGAACTTAAGTATTATCTTTTCGCGAGTATGGGCCATTTTCCAAATTAAATTGACAGGAAAAGTTGAAGTAGCTACCCAGTTGCCATGGCATCTAAACCGCGAATCAAGCTGCCACCCGGCCTCGATCTGTATCGTCGGATCAGTATAAATATCCACGTGCCGCCACGCAAATTCGAATCACGTGCCATCTAAATCCTTCCCCAAGCAAGGGTTATCTGTTCGTCAACGGATTTGCTGTATGCTGGGTCAAAGCCGCGTTCATTTATC
>NW_023596545.1:29934593-29992093 GCF_011947565.3 Pollicipes pollicipes
CGTGGGCCTATCACCTGCGTAGTCTTTGTACTTTCTAGCACGGTCTCAGTCAAAGAAGCCAAATGCGTAACTCATACAATATTGATATCAGAAGATGCACAAGCCATTTTTGAACACATCTTACACCTTTTTTGAGTTCTAAGGAAAGAAGAATGACAAGAAAAACGCTGTATCTCACACCTGTCGGCCGGTGAGTTTGCTAAATCTGCGGTGCGCCAGGCGGTGTGAGGGTGTGTCAGACAGTGTGAGGGTGCGCCAGGCAGTGTGAGGGTGCGCCAGGCGGTGTGAGGGTGCGCCAGACAGTGTGAGGATGCGCAGGCAGTGTGAGGATGCGCAGGCAGTGTGAGGGTGCGCCAGACAGTGTGAGGATGCTAAGGCAGTGTGAGGGGTACACCAGGCAGTGTGAGGGTGCGCCAGACAGTGTGAGGATGCGCAGGCAGTGTGAGGATGCTCAGGCAGTGTGAGGGTGCGCCAGGCGGTGTGAGGGTGCGCCAGGCGGTGTGAGAATGCGCAGGCAGCGTGAGGATGCGCCAGACAGTGTGAGGCTGTGCAGGCAGTGTGAGGGTGCGCCAGACAGTGTGAGGATGCGCCAGACAGTGTGAGGATGCGCAGGCAGTGTGAGGATGCGCAAGCAGTGTGAGGATGCGCAGGCAGTGTGAGAGGTACGCCAGGAGTGAAGTTCCTTCGTGTTCAGAAATAAGGCGCATCCGTCGAACGGCCGAAGCTCGGCGGATCGGTGGCGGGCTGGAACTGACGCGTGTCACCTTCCGATTAGACAACAGGCGTTTTCAACAGCTGAAATGTGCGGAATGTTTGCTGACGTTTAACACTTTTGGGAAATTCGCCGTTAATATTGACGGAACAAGTATCTCCGCCTGCGTTTGTGCTTGCGAACCGCGCTTGAGTTGAAAGGCTTTTGTAAAGAGAAAGCATTGCCCAAGACCCCTGCAGTCACATGCATTAGCTGTTGAATTAGACATTTCATGCGAAACATTTTACCAACCTTTGCAAGCCTCTCTTGAATGAACCTCTCACACGTTGGCCTCACAAATGATCTCTAGGCACTGCAGCTGGAGTGCCATACATAAACTTGTAGCCGTGTATGGAAGGAACCTAGATTGTTACGCAATTTCTCGAGGCACGCCATGCATGCATGCTGAAATTGTAACCGCTACCTGCCGTCACACATCACATCTGGTGCCAGACACTGACCCGGTCCTGCAGTAACTGCTACCTCCAGTCACACATCACATCTGGTGCCAGACACTGGCCTGGTCCTGCAGTAACTGCTACCTCCAGTCACACATCACATCTGGTGCCAGACGCTGACCTGGTCCCGCAGTAACTGCTACCTGCCGTCACACATCACATCTGGTGCCAGACACTGACCTGGTCCTGCAGTAGCTTCCACCTCCAGTCACACATCACATCTGGTGCCAGACACTGACCTGGTGCGGCAGGTGACCTGCTGCTTGCTGCCTCACATCACATGTAATGCTAGACAGTGACCGAGCGGACCTCCTGCGTGCTTGGCTAACCTTTCGCGACCAGCTGTCATTCAGCGTGGTCGCCATCAGATTAGCTCAGGCTAACGTGGGAAAATTGCCCGTTCACATGCAAGTAGCTCCCGAAATTGTCCATGTGTAGCATATGATCTCTCAAGGCATATGCCGCGAACCCATCCTCCCACCATCAGCGGCTTTATTTGCATGCCGTTACTGCTTCTGGCAGGCTTTAGCGCCGCCGTGTGAGTTTTGCCGCCGGCAGCGCAGTAATGCTTTGCTGCGGTCGATATTCAATTTCTGTGGGTGACACCGTCATGCGACACTTCATTTCAGGCCTAACAGGGCTTTCGGCTGGCTTGGAGTTGACAGTTGACGTCTTGTTTTTGGAACGCTCATGGAAATGCAAAGGAAGTGGAATTTCACCCTGCTCCGACATCTGCTACAAACAAATGTATTAGGTTTTCTCCCGCGGCGTCTTGCGCGGAATGTGCTAAATCTGCAATGTGTGAAGCTGTTTTTCACTCCCACTCTGTGACATCCGGTCTTGACAGCCTTCTGAATGCTCGTAACTAATTATGGTGAAAAATGAGGTGGGGAAAACGATTACAAATGGCAGCTTGCGTGCTGAATGAGGCGTGTAAAAGTGAAGATTCTAAGCCATATAGGACCGCAATGGTTGATAGAGCGCCCTTTGCGACGCGTGACGATTGCGGCAATAGCAGACTTGCCCTCGCACTTTAGATGCTAGAGCAAAAGCGCATGGGGCCCATCGCATTTGAGAGCCGATGCAAACATGTCTTGTCAAGTCGCTGAAATATCTCTTTCTCAGAGGTTTTGCACGATGACGTGCACTGATAAAGTTGTAAATGACATCGGTAGGAAATTATGATTTCTGGCACTGAATGTGACCGACATAGAACGTACTGTCTTAACGACAATATCAGTCATCATGATATGAGATTGCTGGAAGCTTCAAAGCATCGTTTATGGTCTGCGGTCACATTTAAATATTTTACTCACTGCTTCGAACAATGCCTCGAAATGCATTATAGTTTAAGTATCTAAGGAATTTCATTCAGTTCTATCCCTTCACAAGAAGCACCGAATCCTACCATGTCACCTCGCCATTCTGTAACGTGCGCTTTTAGTACATTCATTCAGTTACTGTGCAACCGTTCAGTGCCGTCTGACCTGGAGTCTTTTTCCAGCTTATAACGTGTTAGGTCTGGGCTCAAGTCAATCGTTGCACTGAGGCGTGAATCGAGTTGACACTCGAGCCGACGGTGGCTGTTCTAAGCCTTGGATCACTTAACAGAACATCAATCCAAATTAAGCTTAAATAGATTAGGAAAACGTGTGTTTTAGACTGTGAATCGTACTCAAACACCAATGTCTCGATGGCAAAATGTGATGCAGGTACCGTCACAGTGCACCAAACGGCACCTGTGTGAGACTAAAACGACTACTTGAATTTAAAACAGCCCAATGTTGAGTTTTGCTTAAAATAGAACTTGACATGCCCTACCAATATTTATGAAAACCTGCCATGTGGCACCATGGAACTCATGCATAGGTGTCACCTGCTTATTCTGAGCATACTGATGTGTAATTGCATGTGTTTGGAGTATACATTTATAGCGTAAAACTCCAATGGCAAATGCTATTTTAATAACTAGCTTGTTTTACTGGCCAAAGAGGGAAAAAATGTTTCTGCGATCTTGCCACATTTTTTGTCAATCTCCATGGGGTAGAGTAAATTAATTTTAGAATGTGATTCAGTGTCGTTAAGAGACGTGAAATCATCTCACACGAGCATATCAGCTGTCACGAAAGTTACAATAAGCGGATAAAAAGAGGCATCAATTTGTCTTTTGAACGAAATGACTATGCCAAAGTACCTGCAATGTGACACGCTAAATATTTAGGAAATCCCGAATGGTTAAAAGCGTCAATTTATACAAGAAAATGGCTAGCAAACTTTAAATTCAACGTATAACTTGCGGGCGCACCTATGTAGCTGAACATGTAACAGCACTTTCCATGACATTTGACCAGGATGGCAGATCTTTGAGTGGGTATTACGTGCCTGATATCGAACACAATTAGGGAAAGGCCTCTCCGCGTGAGATCAGACGGGATTTCCGACCCAGCGAGCATATCCTATATTTAAACACGCAGGGTGCTTCGGTAGGGTGGGGTGGGGGTAAGGGTAGGTGTCTAGGAAAGCTGTATAAGTTTCAGAAACCCTTGAAAAACATTTTCCTCACATATAAGCCAGGTGCTGTTACCACTGACGCCACCTGTATTAACGGTGAAGTACCCTTGCAAAATGACTTACAATTCGGAGCTAAGACAGCTGGCGCTAGAAGTTCACCGGAAGTACGATAGAACATTTGTTCGCTTGGTACTGGAAGCATTCGAGCCGTCCGTACCTTACCTATCGGCCCAAAAACTGTGTCTGAAAAAGACTCTTCCCTATGGGCTTACAGCGCTCTGGCCTTCCACGGAGCCCTGCGATGACATCACGATATTAGGAAAAGTGTGGGCCTCATGTCGTGGGCCGAAGTGTGTGGTGCTTTTCACCCAGTGCGGTTGTATGATATGAAATGGACGGAAGTATAAAGACGTTCTGAACACCATGCAAGAGCTATGACATCAGAGAATAAGGCCGAAGGAAGGCAAGAAAAAGGTTCCGGCTAGCCATGATAGGAAGTCATCACGTACATCCATCGTCGTTACCAACATTATAACTTTTTGGAAGTGCACCATCCTATCACAAGTACCATTTCATATCAACCGATCCTCCGACTGGCTGCGACGATTTCGTAGCAACGAGTGTAGTGCGGAACGGTTTCCTGTAATTCCAGTCGCGGCTTTGTCCGAATATTTGTTTGCGCGTGAGTTGGTAAGACATATCTGCCCATGGTAAACACACACACACACACACACACACACACACACACACACACACACACACACACACACACACACACACACACACACACACACACACACACACACACACACACACACACACACACACACACACACACACACACACACACACACACACACACACACACACACACACACACACACACACACACACACACACACACACACACACACACACACACACACACACACACACACACACACACACACACACACACACACACACACACACACACACACACACACACACACACACACACACACACACACACACACACACACACACACACACACACACACACACACACACACACACACACACACAAATATATATATATATATATATATATATATATATATATATTAAGTTTATATATATATATATATATATATATATATATATATATATATATGAGTAAGTTTTTTATGTCACTGTAGTGTGATAGCAACATACGCCAGTTGCTCAGCAAAAGCAATATTAACCATGCGGAATATATTTAAGCAACGCGTCATTGTAAATGATAAATCTCTCCAATTTGCAAATAAGTACATCATCACAATTGTCTAAACACGTGCATATTTCCGTGTATAGCTGTAGATGATTCATCGCATTAGTGATAGGGTTGTAGAATGCTATTTTTCAGATTTTATTCAAGGAAGAAAGTCATTGAGCGGCCGGTTTGTGTTTGTGGTTGTGATCGTGATCGTGATTGTGATGGCAATTGTGATTGTCACGCACTGTGGGGGGGTTGTATTTTGACGAAAAGCCAACGTTGAATAGGAATATTGAATCTGGTTTGCCAGAAAGTTGTTATTAAACACTTGTATCAAGAAAGCGTTGGCTATATTGAAAAACCAAACGTTTTTAATGTGTTCATTGACACGAGTACGACTCGTACCATGAGGGCAGCCTCGAAACGTTGAGTTCCGTGATTATAGCCAATGCTCCTTTAATGTTATACCAATACCTTTTGGTGCATTGGAGGCCGATAAGTGGCAGAATGAAGTCCCAATTATCTTTTTCAGGTTGATGTTCGTGCAAAAATACTGAGCATTTAAAAGTATTTAAGAGATCTTGACTTGCCTTCGTGCAGCATACGCTAACTTAAATAACCCTTATAGAGCATTCCGAAATGTATAACTTACTTCTTCTCGATATGCCAATAAGTCCCGAAAGCCAAACGGCTGCAGTTTGGCACCGTCTGCAGCATGTACGCCAGCATTGTTGCTCGCTATAAGCGAGTGGGGAAGACGAGCAGGAATTGGTCCGCCGAATGTTATTTGTTTCTCCCGCTAGCTGCACCGGACCAACAGAAAAACATTCACTCCATCACCACCACGATTGAGTACTTGTTTTCGTCTTGTAATCTGCTTTTGTTTGTCTGCTTTTATTGTTATTGATTTCGGTATATGCTAATGGTCTCTCACTGTATCTCTCACCCTTTGCGATCAGTTGGGCCAACTATTGGCTGCCTACCAATATTGGACTGGTATAACAGTTATGCTTTCATTCCTATTCGCAGTGGTAGCCATTTTACAATCAGCCAGCATCACGGGCCTTCAAAGTGGTGACTTTTTGCACCCCAGTACACCTGGTGAAATGCTAAAACCCCTTTTTGGTATCGAGAGGTGTCAGAGCTCATGAATTTTGAGGAATTTCCTTAAATGCGAAATGTTTCCTTTGTTTTTGTTTTTAAAGTAATGTAACTTAGATGTTTAGCTTGGCTCACTTAACTGCCGTTCGTACTTGATTTTCTGACACAATTTTAATCATATCGGCACGGGACTTGCGGCCGGCTGAATACCCTTTTCTCGGTTGGGCGCTTAGAAACTAAGCAAGCTAGAGATACATAACTTATACGCTGGTTTGGCCTGTATGTGAAGGCACTTGTGTCAAAATTTGAGGCTCACAGGTCATGACCATCAGGTCAAATGTGGTCAAACAAGATCACTAATTGCAAATTGATGTCTAAAGTGACTGACTCTGGCCTCCAATAGCTCCACGTAAGATGCCTGATGTGCTCCCTGTTGTTTATAATTTCAAAATGAGCACCCACCGCATGCAGCAACGACTCGAGTAAAAACATGTTGGTTTGGCCTTGGTTTGACCTTCATACCTGACCATGAAACACACCTGATCTGCCATAGGGCAGCGACCGTAAAAAGTACATCACTTTTGCGTACCAAAAGATGCGCTTTTCCATCGTCTACAGCTGTGTAAGATTTGGCGCGGCTAAATGTTCGAGAGAATGTTTATATCTACTGATCCTGCTGAGCAAGACTACGAAAGCTATTTTGGAATAAGATGTCAAGGTTATGCTAGGGCATCTATGTTTTGCTCTAGATGCATATGGTGTACTTTCAAAATGACCACGGTGTTGTATGTTACTTACGATAAACATATTTATGGTAATGTTTAAAAAAAACTGCAGTTAGCCGCATAACCTTCAAATTTTCCATAAGCCCATTCTCCTTCGGTGTTTCGTTGATGCAAAATAGTACTTGCATGTGAGAGAGTGGCTCTGCTAGACGAACTAGGTACGCATCGACAAACTACGCTTCTTAACTGTGAATCCGCAAAAGCGAGGACGAGAAGGCAACTGATGCAAGTGTCCTATGGCTTCTTACCTGGGCTGATCTTCAAGGCTAGATGCGTAAAACGCCGACCAGGTCTGTTTGTATAGTCTGCACTACCAGCAGCCAGCGCGAAGCCACTTATGTAAGTGATTTATATTGACAAGACATGTCGCTCACATGTTAGCAAGCGAACCGTTGGGGAATCCGAATGAACTGCTTTGTCAGAACGCATTGCTTATATCAATTAACCAACTGTACCTCGTTTGATATGCCTCAACTAAGAAGTCTATGTGCGTAACACAATATAGCCCATGCTTAGAGTTTTGGAGTTTCAAACATTTCTGGGGCAATTAGCACTCCTTACAGCAATGACCTGACCCATCAAAAAAGAAGACGAACGTCCTCATTTCTAGAACGCGAAGAAAATGCGGTTCACAAAATGGCATACTTCCAACCAAAAATAAGGCTTAACAAATTGACACTCTTCATTTTCTTTGATGCTGCATGTCATTGCGCCTGTTGAGCCACTGCCTCTTCACGCTACTATGGTATATCAGCTTGTCATAAAACTCACCAAACTACAGCTTTACAGAGATCTTACAGCGTTGGGAGCGAACGGCGAGCATAATAAACTTAAGACGCCACCACTCTAAAGGGAGTGTGTCTGGTGTTTTCGGTTTTCTCAATGCACGCCTAAGGGGAGTTTGACCGCTACCTGTGGTTAATTGTGACTGCTAAATGTGCGTTTGGGTCTTGCAACAGATTTAATTTACCTATTCGTATCAATCCCAACGATGGTTGTGCCTGAACAAGTACCGTCTTGAAAGATACACCAATCAAAGGACAGGAAACAACAAATGCACTGGCTTATATGTGGCGAGTAACTGCGCGCTAGAGACGTGGCCATTATTTTGGTTGCTAAGTAACGTGGAACAACCCCACTTTCCTAGAGCTTAGTGCAGCTGACTGACTCGACAAAATGCTTGCTCCCCATCTCAGCATAAAGTAAGCCGACATGAATCGGTGCGTACGAGCTGACCAGCCCTACATACGTCTAAACCCGTAAAAACATCATGGCCGCCGCCATTGCCGCGTTCGCATGCTGCTGTCTGCGACATCGCTGGAAACGCTGACAAGCGACATCCTGGAAAAGCCGTTGGCTGGAGCTAACGATGCCTTCTCAATGATGTCGATGTTTTTAGTAGTGAATATTTCTTGGGGGTTACCCGATGAATTTGTTCTTCCATAAAAAGTAAAGGAAATTTGGTTACTTTGGCAATATCTCGTGAGTGGAGGCGAAATTGCAAAAAAACTAGTGACACTAGCATTTGTAAATCGAAATTCCCTACCATCCTGCTTACGCAGTTAAAAATCCTGACTTGGCTAGACACACTCCCTTTAACCATGTGCGAAAGCAACTATTCTCCGATGGGTTTGGCCCTTGTAGGTCCTGAGTGATAGCGTTCACCCCCCCCCCCCCCCCCTCCAGAAACCGTAGACGTGCCTGCGTTGCGTGACGCTTGTTCTGTTTCGTTTTTACTTCTTTTCCTCCCTGCGTAAAGCCCAGGGTTTCCCCACGGATCTTCCGCAAGACGCCGCGGACGTTTGCCTAGTGTCCGGTGGTCCAGTTGCGCGGTCCAGTGACAGCTGTCAGTGGGGGCTGGCGTGGTCGGCGGCGGTGGCTGACATGCCGCAGGCGGTGGTGCGGGAGTGGTGCGGTAGTGGTGCGGCCGGCGCGTCCGCAGCTGCCGCCCGACCGTGCGTGAGCGTCGCCGGCCCGGCCGCGGCCGCGCGAGGCGCACCCCGCGGCTCGCGATCGATGCCCGCCGGTATGCGGCGGTGCCCGCTCAGGGATGCGGCGGGGCCCGCTCAGGGATGCGTCTCCTCGATCTTCGTCGGCTGACCTCTGTAACCTGGCGAACTGCAGCTCAAGCTGGCGACGCCCCGCCGTTCGGCTGACGTGTGTAAGCTGGTTGGCTGCCAATTACCGGCGGAAAGGCCCGCTGCCTAGCTGGCTTATGTAGGTTGAGTAGCTACCAGTCGCAGCTGGGGTGCCCTACCGGTTGGATGGGGTGTTCGCTGCTGTGCAACTATTGCATTGCAACTGTGATGATTTGTATGTTTTTGACTAAATACATTTGTAGGTAATTAATACATATTTCTACGAAATCATGCGTAATGTTCTCTAGCATCAGTGTCAGTTTTGCTTTAAACCAAGTTAATAATCACTAAAGCACGCTTATTGTCTACCATTTTTTTGGAGGCATCCCTCAAACAGTTTGGAAGATGATGCCTTACTAAATTTACGCCTGCCCTAAAAATATCAACTTCCTACCTTCTCAGATTGCTGACAAATTGTATTGCTCCCAGGGTTCTGCGCGTGGAAAATGGGCAGATTTTGTACCTGGCAACACCTTCATTGCAGTGTGCGCTGCAGCTTCGTTTTATGGCCCTTAAGATTTTTATGGTAACATGCTGCGCAAAATCAGCTTGGGTCACATCTGGAGAGGCTATTGAAATCAGGATCACATCAGGTGAAAATTTGTGTTTTCGACCTATTGACTCTTGGCCTCATAGCACATTTTACGAAGACGAATACATATATATCCACGAAATGTGCTGAATGGTTCTGGAGGGTCATAGTGATTCGGTGCATTTCTTGTCTTCATAAGCAGTTCTTCTTACACCCAGATGCTGACTTGTGGCCTTATTCTGTCAGACGAGGACAGTGCTCTCTGGCACCACGCGTGAATCAAGTGAGCTCAAGCATTAAACAAGCTTAAGGTTCTATTTTTGTGGTGCATTCATGTCAGTTGGCGCAACACGAGACATTGTCTTCCGATAACACGCACCCGGGCGGCCGGTTGAATACATTTCGCTCGGCTGGGGGGGGGGGGCAATTTGACCCCCTGAGATCACAAAAACTAAGATAGCTAAATACACCAAAATCGTAGGGTGGGTTGGCTTGTGCGTGAACCAACTTGCGTTAAAATTTTTGGTTCCTAGTACTGTGATCTTGGGGTCAAATAAATCAAACAAGGTCAAACTCCAGATTATCTCCAGATATCCAGATATCCAACTACCGACATCCACCAAGGCCTCCTCATGCAACCGCCGTTAAGCTAGAAACCTGTTCCAAGCAGAAGTTTGACAGGTGGTCAATTGAGGTCAGTGACCTCGCTTGACCTTTATAATGCCAAGTTGGACCAAATACCTACGAGATTGTTCCGATTTTGCCACTCGAATAAGCGTCAGGGTTTGCACTACGCGGTATGTTCCTTAAAAAATGTCTTGACCTGGGTCATTTTAGATCATCAGCCAACTCTGACCTTTGGAAAGTGTATTGAGCATGTCTGTTGCGGCTTCCGTCATTAATGAATTTGAGATAAGCACCTAGAAACTACCCTATGGGCCAAGCTCTCAAGTAAAAAAGCAGATTAGTTCTGACCTCGGTCTGACCTACATACCTGACTCTCGGTCGATGAATGTGGTTGTTATTTTGAATTACATTAATTGACGGGCTAAAAAATATTTCAAATATTTATAACTTCATCTAGCGCTCTGTTGTTGCATCACATTGAACGATTCCCGAGAAATGCCCCTTTCTGACAGCCATGCCCTGACTTTGGCCTGCCATAGGTCAGCGACCGTTCAAGTTACATCCAACTTTGGCACATCAAAAGATCCGTTATTCGATACTCCACAAGTATGAAAAGTTTGGCGTGGCTACGCCGCGCTGGTTGGAAATCATTTTGGAAAAACCTTCGAGGGTCAATTTGGCCCTCCACCCGAGCGTGCGTTAAAAATGGTCATGAAGAAATCAAGACTTTCACGTCGTGGTTGCTGATATTCGTTATTTAACTGATGTATATATCGCTGATGCAAAGTCTGGAACTGAAAATAAACGATTGATGGCACCCAAATTTGCAGCTTGGAACGCAATGTAAATTATTGCAATTTTGCACATCCGACTGCGTTCCACGCATTAGATAGGGACTTCTATATGCGAATTGTGTAGCATTTCACATCATATTGCTTGGGCGCAGTGATGCCTTTGATCAAAACAGGATGCCTACGCGGAAGTGTCATGGCATGGAGCTCCAAAGGCAGTGGGAAATGCACACCACTGGAAAATGCCGTGAACTTTTGTATGAATTACGGTGATGGACAATTTAATGACAAATCTGTCAGTAAAGGAAGGCTATCAAAGACCCGACGTCTATTTCAAGGCTTGTGATGAGATGCATGCATGTATGTCCTTGTCCTGGTTCCGGGCTTGATTATGATGTTCTTATGCTTTTGCAGGGTACCGTTGTTGCGATCAAGATGCTGTCAGGCAGAAAGATTGACATCAATAGAGCCCTCCTGATGGAGCTGAAAAGGGCAAGTACCCGCCCGGTGCTAAGGTGTATGTGAGACGAGCATGGTGTTAGCATCTAGAGATGTAGAGGACGCGGATTATTCGGTTATACAAGTACAAATTTCCTCGTTTTTGGGGGATTTTAAAAGGAACACCTTTCGAAAGTCTACATCACGCTCCAACTTCACCCCGATCGCGATGGACCTCGTAATCAACTCCTCGTGACCGGACCCTGGTCACGCGGGCACCTGTCGGCGCCGGCCGACGGAGCGGCGCAGTCCGCGCAGCGGCGTCGGCAGGCGTCGCTCGCGGCCGGCGCGCTGCGTCAGCCGATGCCGGCCGGCCCGCGTCTCGCCTCGAGCGTGTCTGGCCGCCGGCACCCCTGGGAGCCTGGCGGCCGCACCTGGTCGATTGGCGAGCCGCGGCCGATCTCCTGATGAGCGCCGCTCGTAGCGACCTGAGGGACGGAGCGGGCATGCTCGGCAGCGGACCGGTGTGGCGGCCGAGTATCACCGGCAGGGGACGGGTCAGACCAGTACTGGGGAGCGGACCGGTGCGGCGTCCGAGCATCAGCGGCCGTGGGTGGTTGTGGTGGAATTTGTAAAGCACCGAAATGTATGCCTGCACAAGCTGTCTGTACACCTGAACTAACCTGTATTTCCAACCTAACCTAAAAACCTAACCTAACCTCATGCTTAAGTTAACCAGAAAACTAACCCAACCCGTATACGTAACTTGACTTTTTAGATAACCTGACCTGTGCGACATTCGGGATTGTACGCCTATTATTTCAGGGATTTGTGTCGTATGGTGATTTGGCCTTTCAACGAAGGTTGGTAAAACTGCAACCTGTATGTCAACTTATTCACCACCAACAGAAATCAAATCTAAAATCAACTACGGCACGGCCAGTGCTGACCATTTATGCTTTGTCCACATCAATGACGCTCCGGGAACGACATTAATTGTGAGCAACGTCATCTCATCTTGGCGAATAAGGTGTGCTTCGAAATGATTTATTATGGTCAACATTGTCAACATTTCAGCATTATGTGACATCAACTCAGTTTTCTTAGAACCCAGTATGATTGTGACCTTCGTCATACCCCCCCCCCTCCCCCATTGTGAACAATGATTAAGGTGTATCGGTCGTTGTAACTGCATTGCATATCTGAAATGAAGTTCTATTTGTTTAGAGACGCCTTCGTATTTAGAGCGTCTTATGTTGCACGCATTCTATAAATTCAAATTAAGCATATTTGAGGCCACCGGAAAATAAATATGACTTCGCCTCTGATCCGAGGCGCTGTCGAAGTAACAATATTGTGTTGTTCTGCCTGTTTTGTATGTCTGATGATATTAATAGACTGTTTTAATGTTACGGAATAGCAATATAGGCACAACCCCGCATAACTTTTCGAATGATAGTAAAACTGTTGCAATGAGCCTAGGAAACCTTGGTAGGAAGCAAACAAAACCCCGTTATTCTATCCTTTTCACCGAGAGATGTATTAGGGAAACATGCTGCCCACATCCACGAATATCTATATCTATATATATATATATATATATATATATATATATATATTTATATATATACACACACACATATATATATATATATATATATATATATATTCATGTACTTTGTGTAAGTATTAAGCGCATATGCTGCTTTCACACAGCTCGATATGAAAGGCTTCCATTTTTGCAAATGTTTACTTTGTGAGGTAGGCTCTTAAGAACACGGAGTTTCCTGCTCTCTCACTTTTACAATTTCCTGAAGAGCCCCGTCGATTATTATGCCCTGGAGTCGCTCTTGTCACCCAGATATTCATATTTCATCATGCACCGCCTAAAGACATCACTGAGAAACGCTCCCGTTTCCGCGCTAAAGTATGCGTTTCATCTCACTGTGGCCACCGGCCTACCAAAATATTCAGAACTTCGTTGAACATTAGATTTTCGCGGCCTGGTGCCGCAGCAGTTTGCGCTAGGATCTTGAGCTGTTGGTGGTACGTGTGCGGGAAATGTTGATGAAAGTTCACCGAGTTTCAAGACTCCAGTTCAAACAACTCGGACACGGAAGCTGGAAAACCAACACGGGCGTTTCTTTCAGCTCCTCTCGGAGGGGAAACGAGCTGTTCATGAAGCGGGCAATCGGGTTAAGCGGGTGATTTTTTCAACCGGTGATTGCTGGCATTTCTAGTGGGCCTTGTGTTGGGTTCGGGAATGCCACTACGCTTCCCACAGCTGTTGATATATACGATACTTTATCTTGGCAAGCGCAGATGGGTACATTATGAATGAAAGCGACATACGATGTGTGTGTTTTTGGGCACGACTCAAGTGACTCGGTCTGGTAGTTCCAAAAGGCTGTAAGACCTGGCACGACCAAGCTCAGCAATCAGCGGTGGCGAAAGACGGCGGTGATAATGTCACTGAGTTTTTTTCTGAGCGGTGCAAGAACTCCCGGAACGCATGGCTTTTTGGAAGCGATTAGTTTCCAATTACGTCTGGAACGACAGTTATCCTGGACACATGTGCCAAGAAATGAGCGCTGAACGTAGGAACCACTTTCTATGTAATCTTTGTGGTTGGCCAGTGCTAGGTGATGGCACTGCAACAAGAAATAAAAAGAACTGTCGTATCGTATTTCTCCTCATCGCTTTTACCGGATTGTCTGCCGTTTTTGCCCCTAAGCACTACGCAATACCTCGACACGATGATCTCGAGGATAACCGAACATTCTGAGGAAAAGCCGAACATTCGAGAGCGCGCGGAGACGTATGCCGCGGAAATACACATATCTATACGTCCCCGCTCCACCCGCACCTAGAAGTTATCTAATCATCGGGCAAACAATCAGAGGTAGAAACGCTTCATTCATAATGCTTCGCGCATCACTGTTTTTTGTTTCTTACAATTTTGTTAGAGACTGTGATACTCTCGCCCGCAATGGTCAACCATTGTCTCCCGCTCAAGGGACCACCTGAAGCATTGCACTTCTCTTGTGGAAGCGTATACAGTGCTCTTAAGTAAGCGGTTCAGAAAAGCACAGATTACGCGTGTGAGGCTAAGTGACTTGACATGGTGCCCACAGATGTGTGTCTAAAGGCCGGTTCACTTGAAGCACGGCGTCCGCCGTTGCACGCACATATGCACGAAAAGAGGGCTGATTAATCCGCACGCAGACTTAGTGCTTTGTTTCACCTCTGCAGCTGTCGGGTTTCGACGTCGTCCTTGTGACTTTCATTCCATTTGCAGCATTCTGCACGCATCGTGCGATTTCAGGAACCGCAACGATCCCGGTGACCTCACGTTACCATGGTAACTAATCCGCGGGGTAGCCATGGGATGACACTCCTGCTGTTTCCGACACCCGGAAGGACATACCTAAGTTCCAAAATACTATGTACTCGACTCACAGAAAGATATTTCCCGCTAAACTGTTGTGATTCAGGTGGCCACAGGCGATCACGATTGCCTCCAAATGTGTATGTAACTAAAGAGGCATTGCAGCTGACGTCACAACACCTGAGATCAGTCGAGCGGACGAGATTTTCAGCGCTTCGTGGAATCCTATCCTGAGTGATAATCTAGCACGCAGCTTTCATTGTAATCGTGCTTTTTTCTATCGAATTCCAAGTCAACTCGAATTCTGCGAAAGAGATACAATTCTGAATTAATTATGATGTGAGGTTCTGTGGTAGAGATGTGAACAAAAAAGACATTTTTCTGCTAAGTTGAGGCATATATTTTAAGCGGGATAGCTAAAAAGCGCTTAAGGGAAGGCCTTGAAACAGTTCCAGACTAAGCGTTGAAGCGTCCGGCTTTAGTAGCATGTACACATAGTTTAACAGGTAAAGTACAACGCTGTGCTCTGGCACGCATGCAGTTTCAGTGCAGCAGTGAGCACAACTGTTGGAGCGAATGCTAGTCTCTTGTAGCGTCAGGACCAGGACGTTTCTTAGGTAAGTGGACTCTTACCTTTAAGTCCGTTAAGTTACCGTTAAGAAATCTTACCTTGAAGTTTAAGTTTGTTAACTCAGTGACAGCCATAGAAGCCTCTCCTTAATGTATGCGCTATACAGACTTCGAATATCGGATCAGCTGTTTCTGAGACGGAGAACGCCGCCATGAAAACGTCCCCCCTCCCCCTCCCCTCATAGAAACCCATTACCCGTTCATTATAAGGTTCATTATATGTGAACCTGAATCCACCAGATTCACCACGGCTAAGAAAGTCGTATGTGACGTGACCAAGGGCGACCATTTTATGAAACTTGGTTGGTTATTTTCCGCCGGTGTGGTAGTGAAATATTGTTCACCGCATGTGGTCGGCTTTCGTAGATACGGCGGTGAAGTGGTGCTCCTTGCACGTGGTCGTATCTCTGTGCTGCAGCTGCACGCACAGTCGCGCTCAAAGGTTTGGCGCGAATTGATTGCCGCAGGCCCGCCGTCTGTCTTCCCCTCCCCCTCCCTCCTGTCGATGCTGGTGCCGAACGTAGGCACGCAATGCATATGTTTCGGGGCACCCCTAGATTTCCAGAATAGCCTTATATTACTCAGGGGACCCAGTAAACGACAGCGCAGCCGGCTTTCTTTGCTGTGCAGTGCCGTCACGTCATAGCCTCATGGCATGGCGATTTGGTCATTTTCCTCCGATCGGTCAAGACACCTCACTTGATATCAAAGACACATACACGCGCGCGCACACACACACACACACACACACACACACACACACACACACACACACACACACCACACACACACACACACACACACACACACACACACACACACACACACACCACACACACACACACACACACACACACACACACACACACACACACACACACACACACACACACACACACACACACGCACGCACGCACGTACGTGCACTTTGCTGGATAAGTTCAACTCACCGCTTGGTCATGGGACCAAATAGTAACCCGCCTATCTGGATTAGGCTGCAACCTTGAACAAACACTGGACGAGGCACAGTTTCTGCCCGCTCGCAGAAATGCGCCTGCTTCTGGCCGTAATTCACAATGACGTCTTCTAAGCTGAGGCGCTCCAGTGTATGTGGGTGTCCAGGATGCAGTGGCCGCCCCTCTCAAAAGCATTCTGGCTGCGTGCCCGGGCTTAGTGTACCGCGATCGCCCCTGTCGAGACCGCGGGCGCATACATGATACGCCGGGTGGAAGCAATCCATCGCAGTGTCAGCAAGGAGAGGACATGGCCTGCCCCCACTCCCCAGCCAATGAATTAATCGATTATCTCTTCTCTTTTTCTGCCTTTCCGAGTACTCATGGCATGTGTTGATGGAACCTCACGTCCGTATGTCTGAACTGTACAGTGTTCCCCAAAGACAGTCCGCAAAGTTCTCTCTCCCTCTCTCTCTCTCTCTCTCTCTCTCTCTCTCTCTCTCTCTCTCTCTCTCTCTCTCTCTCTCTCTCTCTCTCTCTCTCTCTCTCTCTCTCTCTCTCTCTCTCTCTCTCTCTCTCTCTCTCTCTCTCTCTCTCTCTCTCTCTCTCTCTCTCTCTCTCTCTCTCTCTCTCTCTCTCTCTCTCTCTCTCTCTCTCTCTCTCTCTCTCTCGCACGATTGCGCAGGCATACAGCTTTTAGTGAAACTCGTTCCGCGCTATGTTTGATACTCGAGGTAAAAGCGCTGGACTGCGATAAAAGCTCGCTGAAAAGCGGTTTGCAATCAAATCCAGATGTTTTCGCTGCGATAAGTGCCTTGTAGTGTGATGTGGGCGGTCGTAGATCCTAGGCTGGTGGAAAGCTGTGGCGTAGCCGACAGGAGTCGTTTGCCGGGCTCGTACAAGTTCATACACCACATAATATCGGCTGGAGAGCTCCGCTGCGAGCCGCGCCTCGACTGATGGACCGGCGCAGGCGCATGCAGGTCAGATGGCGGGCCGTCAGCACACTTAACAACATTTGAGGAACGCATGTGGTCTCCAGTCGTTCTGAGTACGTCTTGAAAACACAGGTACAGGTTTGAAATCTATTGGTGCTCTTTTTAAAACCATTTTCATTGCAGTTTAGTTTCTTTAGCAGTATCAACATCGTGTCCGAGACATTTAGTAATATTCGTATAGCAAAGAAAATGCATGTGAGAGCGTTACATAACACGAAAGTCCCCTTTTAACTTCCTCCCAAACCGCTATGAATTTCCCCGGCTGGTCCGAGACCCATTTGAGACCTTTGATGGGGCTCAGGCGACGGTTTTGTAGAACCTTTAGAGGTTGATTCCCGAGGTGCTGTTCTCACCTTTCTTCCTTTCCGGTCCGGACTACCAGTACTAAGGAGCATTGTTTAACTACATACAATCCTGGTTTCAGTGCATGATTATATATATATATATATATATCAAACGGCCCGGCTCAATCGGCGCTGCTGCACTCGTACAAAACACCTTCAGCTTGCATCAGCCGACCGCGGCGTAACCCCAGCCAACAGCGGTGTAACCACAGCCGACTGCGGCGTAACCCCAGCCAACAGCGGTGCAACCACAGCCGACTGCGGCGTAACCCCAGCCAACAGCGGTGCAACCACAGCCGACTGCGGCGTAACCCCAGCCGACAGCGGTGCAACCACAGCAGACTGCGGCGTAACCCCAGCCGACAGCGGTGTAACCACAGCCGACTGCGGCGTAACCCCAGCCAACAGCGGTGTAACCACAGCAGACTGCGGCGTAACCCAGCCACAATGCGGTGTAACCACAGCGACTGCGGCGTAACCCAGCCGACAGCGGTGTTGTTGTAACACAGCAGACGCGGGGCGTAACCCCAGCCAAACAGCGGGTGTAACCACAGCCGACTGCGGAACCCCAGCCAACAGCGGTGCAACCACAGCCGACTGCGGCGTAACCCAGCCGACAGCGGTGTACCACAGCCGACTGCGGCGTAACCCAGCCGACAGCGGTGTGTAACCACAGCGACGCGGCGTAACCCAGCCGACAGCGGTGTAACCACAGCCGACTGCGGCGTAACCCAGCCAACAGCGGTTGCAACCACAGCCGACTGCGGCGTAACCCCAGCCGACAGCGTTGTAAACCACAGCCGACCGCGGCGTAACCCCACCGACAGCGGTGTAACCACAGACGATGCGGCGTAACCCCAGCCGACAGCGGTGTAACCACAGCCGACTGCGGCGTAACCCCAGCCGACAGCGGTGTAACCACAGCCGACTGCGGCGTAACCCCAGCCGACAGCGGTGTAACCACAGCCGACAGCGGTGTAACCACAGCCGACAGAAGCGTAACCCCAGCCGACAGCGGGTAACCACAGCCGACGGCGGACCGTAACCACAGCCGACAGCGGTGCAACCACAGCGACGCGGCGTAACCACAGCCGACAGTAGCGTAACCCAGCCGGACAGCGGTGTAACACAGCCGACTGCGCGTAACCACAGCCGACAGCGGTGCAACCACAGCCGACCGCGGCGTAACCACAGCCGACAGTAGCGTAACCCCAGCCGACAGCGGTGTAACCACAGCCGACTGCGGCGTAACCACAGCCGACAGCGGTGCAACCACAGCCGACCGCGGCGTAACCACAGCCGACAGTAGCGTAACCCCAGCCGACAGCGGTGTAACCACAGCCGACTGCGGCGTAACCACAGCCGACAGCGGTGCAACCACAGCCGACCGCGGCGTAACCACAGCCGACAGCGGTGCAACCACAGCCGACCGCGGCGTAACCACAGCCGACAGCGGTGCAACCACAGCCGACCGCAGCGTAACCACAGCCGACAGCGGTGCAAATACAGCCGACCGCGGCGTAACCACAGCCGACAGCGGTGTAACTACAGCCGACCGCGGCGTAACCACAGCCGACAGCGGTACAACCACAGCCGACCGCGGCGTAACCACAGCTGACAGCGGTGCAACCACAGCCGACCGCAGCGTAACCACAGCCGACAGCGGTACAACCACAGCCGACCGCGGCGTAACCACAGCTGACAGCGGTGCAACCACAGCCGACAGCAGCGTAACCACAGCTGACGGCGGTGCAATCGCAGCCGACAGCAGCGTAACCGCAGCTGACCCAATGTACCCAAGCATTCGCCTAGAATCTTATTCCTCCAGAGGATCCATCCACATATTTATTGAATTTGGGGAGCTGGAGCCTTCCTCCGACTGAAAAGAAAACCACACCCCTAATGTCCACCACATGCTTATGGGAATTTCGGGCCTGGATGGGCATGGATGGGATTGGACGCCGGATGGCCAGAGGGGTTCTTATGGGACGATACGGCCCCGTACAGGACGAGACGGACCCGGCCTGGTCCAGGACGGTCCAGGGCCGTCCCGCTCTGGACGCATTCGGCCCCGTTCCGTTTCTATAATTCACGTCCTCGTCGTCCGATACCGTCTCACGACGTAAAATCCTGCATAATCCAGTGTTATCCAGTCTAGTCTAGCCCTATTCTAGGTATCGACCGGTTCCATCCGGTTCCATCAGGTTTCGTCCAGTTCCAACCAATTCCATCAGGTCTCGACCAGTTCCATCCGGTACCGTCAAGTACTGTCCAGTGCCGTCTAGTTTTATCCGGCCCATCTGACCTCTGTGACCCTCCATCCTATCCCTCTGGTCCCATTTTGTAGCGCCCGGCTCCATCTCCGGTGCCGTCCGATTCCATCCGACTCCGTCCGGGCACGTCTGGCGCCATCTGGTCAGAAACGTAACGTGCGGGCCTGTCCGGTCCGGTCAGGTCGCTCCCCGGTCCGATCCAGGCTGGTCTGGCCCAGTCCTATTCCGTCCATTTTCGTCCAGCCATATCCGGTGCTGTCCGATTCCATCTGGTCCCGTTTGATCCTGTTCGGTTTCATCCGGTCCTATCTGGCCCCATAGGGTCTCCCGTCTCGTTTGGCATGGCTACGTCTTTCCTCATGAAATTGTGTCCGGTTTCGTCCGGTCGGTTCCGGTTCCGTCCGTCGCCATGCGGCCCCGTTCTGTCCCGCCTGTTTGTTTTTTCGGTCACCGTCAGTCTGCGAGGGGCCGCGCGCGTGGTAGGAAGCGTCCAGATGCCACCTGAGACTGGCTTGGCTTAGGCTCACATTTTTCCTTCACTACGTTGGCAGTGATTGTTTCGTGATGTGACGTCATCGGACAATCAGCTGTAAATGTTTGTGACCCTCGCTTTCTTCGCATGATCGCCGGGATTGTCGGGGTAGGCCTCGCACTTCCTAGCATGGTCCCAATCAGCGGAATCCAGGATGAAACCCATGCAATTCTGGCACCAGCAGGTTTTTTAAACGCTTCTAGCACATTCTTTTGGCTCTATTTGCAATAAAATGACGACGAAAATCGTTTTATCTCACACCTATCAAACGGTTGCCAACCGTACACCTGCGATGCGGCGCCCAGTGTGCGAGGCCTACGCCGGCGATGCGTGAGTTTGTTAGATAAGTCAGGAGGGGGGAGGGGCGTAGGGAACAGTGGGTCTAAGCCTCCCTCTCAGAATACACCAAAACGCCGGGGACTGCCTGGATTTGAACCTCTTCCCTCGCAAGTTGAGGATGGTTGTTGAGAATACGCCACCAAAAGTCACTGCTGTTTGAACAGAATGTTCACACAGAGCTCGGAATGCAAATTATCTGGGGAAAAACATTATCTAAGTGCTGTAGGAGGGTGGCTGTGAGAAGCGGGGCTCCTTCTGTTCGACCATTTCTGTTTCTTGCTGCACAGTTTTTTTTGGCAGTATCTCCTAATTCACCACTCACAGATAACATGGCACCATGCAATTTGAACCACCTACAAATACACATCCTTATGTGAGGCACGTCGGCCTAGCACGGATGTGAAAACATAACTGCACTAAAAATACAACTCTGACAAAAACACCTAAAACCAATAAAGCCTTAGTAGCAGACCTGTCAGCCCAACGCCCAATGTGGCGGTCGTGCCTGCGCATGGTGTGTCTGAGATAGCACTCAAAGGACCCAGCATCATTTTCAAAAAGATTTTCTCGCATGTGGGACCCCGTGTTCTTGGCTGAGAGCCGGTGTAAGTATTATCGCTAAGTGGAGAAGTTGCACGTTTTGTGTCAAGGCGCGTTGGAATTTTTCTTTATTGGTCAGTTAGGTCTCAAAAGCAAGCTAGTTTGGTTCTCTCACACGCTTTCTGAGTCTTATGACAAGTTTGATGCAAATCTTTTCCAGGAAACGTCTCCAGGCTGTTCCGAAGTTCAGACCGACAGGCAACTAGCTGTGCGGTGATAGGCGTGGTGCTTAGCGATCGTGAGACAGACAAACGTGACGAACGTGAGGCAGACAAACGTAACGACCGTGAGAGAGACAAACGTAACGAACGTGAGACAGACAATCGTGAGACAGACAAACGCGTCGAACGTCAGACAAACAAACGTTACGAACGTGAGACAGACAATCGTGAGACAGACAAACGTGACGAACGCCAGACAGACAAACGCGACTGACGTCAGACAGACAAACGCGACTGACGCCAGACAGACAAACGCGACTGACGTCAGACAGACAAACGCGACTGACGTCAGACAGACAAACGCGACTGACGTCAGACAGACAAACGCGACTGACGTCAGACAGACAAACGCGCCTGACGCCCGTGACTGGCCGCCGTCGGCGGCGTGCCTCCTGACCGTGGTCGGCCTGCACGCAGATGAAGGACCTTCATCACGACCACCTGGTCCGCTTCATCGGCATGAGCGCCGAGCCCCCGCATCAGGCGCTCTTCACCGAGTACTGCCCCAAGGGAAGCCTGCAGGACATCCTGGAGAACGACGAGATCAAGCTGGACTGGATGTTCCGCTACAGCCTGATGCACGACATTGTCAAGGTGAAGGCCGGCAGGGCGGCTCGCCGCAGGCCCCTCGCAACCACACTGATGGCGGACACAGAGGTCAGCCGCGTAAAATGAAACGCCATCGGCGTCGTCACTGATGGAGTGCTTCCCTCCGTTGAAAAGCTCGCGCAATCATAAACCAGCCAGGAAGCGTCACGTTTGAATGCCGTTGCATGCGATTCGATTTTTGCTGATAAATTGTTGTTTCCTGAATTGCCTGAATCACGTGGACACAAATGAAGCCAATAGCTCCCAAACATCTGTCAGCCTCTGCCAATATGTCATCCAATAATTATCAAACCCGAACTTTGCGTCCGAGTGCTGAAGTTTCAACTGGAAAGTTGTACTTAAAAAGTTTCTAAGTGTTGACAACATTGGTTGGTTGGGCGTGGTGGTAGGTGCAGTAGTTTGTTGTGTTTAATCGAAGGCACATATTTCTTGCATTGTGCGACTGGCTCAAGATAAAGCAACCTTACGTTACAAAAGTTAGGAGCGCGCAATTAGGGCGGGAAGGGGTCCGTTCGCAGAATGCCTAAACCACAACAGAAATGTCTAGCTGACTGAACACCGGCAAGGAAGGAAAGTTTATTTCACGCATAAAACTCCTACTTGAGGCACTCAAGCACGGCTCACACCAACCCAAGCAGCAATGTCGCCTGTTATCATGGGTTCACTAGATCACGGACTTTGCCGAGGCCGTTCGCTGGCGGGAGCACGCTGGCATGGGGTCTGGCTGGGCCGGGACGGTCGTCCGCAGGCGCGCGCTGTGCCGGCCGCCGTCGCGCCCCCGTGCCCGTCTGCCCGGGCCCAGCGCGGCCCGGCCGCTGCCCGTCACGGCTGCCCGGGACGGAAGGCTCATTATCATCTGCCGACCGCGGCCTGCCCCGGCCACCACCCATTTCCATAAAGAGAGCGTTACCGCCGCCGTCTGCCGATGCGTCGGACTCGGCGGCGAGGCGGCGAGCGGCGCCGCGGCCGTTCGACGCCGTCAGCGGCGACCGGGCCGGGGCGCGCGCCCGAGCGGCTTGGTCGTGGCGTGCGTCCGTCCGGGCGGCCGGGTCGAGCGTGCGCCCCAGCGGCCGGCGCCGGCGTGCGTGGCACGGCGTCCGCTGCCGGGCCTGTCAGGAGACATGACAGCCGGCCAGCGGTGTCTGTCACGTCGTGTGACACCCGGCGACCTTGGCCCGTCCGCGCGTCAAGACAAACGGAACTCGCGAGCCCGCGACCGTCCGCATGTCAGGGCATGCCCATCTTGGTGCGCCTGGGCTCTTGAGCACTTCACAAATGGTTGAACCCGTGGAGTGTGTGCGGAATCGGGACTTCATTCGCTGTCGCCGGCCTTTGGCCGAGTGGATTAAATGAAAGGCTGGTGGTTCATCGGACCTGGTCTGTAGTCCCGGAGAAGGAGAGGCAGAGAGGCCGCGTGCTGGGCTCGATCGTACACAGAGCGGTCATTACACACAGCCTGCAGCTGGCGGCTGGCCAGAGAGGCCCGGTCGGGAGAAGGCCCCAGCGTAGCATGGAATAACTGGAAACAGCTACCCCCTAAATCTTCGCTGGCAAAAGCCTGGGGGTAGATCGTCCAGTGAATTGGAGTGGCGTTGCCGGGGTAGTCTGGTCAGAGAGCAGGCAACAAGTTCAGTTCAGCATGCACTCTGAGACCGGTGTCATCCATGCAAACCAGTCGGAATGAAATAGCGTATTAAAACGCGGGCCAACAGCCTTCTGTTCTCGTTGATCTCTGCCCTGCCGCTGCAATGAATGGTGGAACCGACACCCACTCCGGCATGACTGGTGATGAAGGGCGCCGGCGGCATCCGCAGCGGCTCCTCGGGGGGCTCTGTGGCCTCCGCAGCGGCTCCTCTGGGGGCTCTATGGCCTCTGCAGCGGCTCCTCTGGGGCTCTGTGGCATCCGCAGCGGCTCCTCTGGGGGCTATGTGGCGTCCGAAGCGGCTCCTCTGGGGGCTCTGTGGCATCCGCAACGGCTCCTCTGGGGGCTCTGTGGCATCAGCAACGGCTCCTCTGGGGGCTCTGTGGCATACGCAGCGGCTCCTCTGGGGCTCTGTGGCATACGCAGCGGCTCCTCTGGGGCTCTGTGGTATCCGCAGCGGCTCCTCTGGGGACTCTGTGGCATCCGCGGCTACTCCTCTGGGGGCTCTATATGGCCTTCCCAGGAAGTGGCCAACGTCCGGCTAGCGTGGCATCTTGAAAAGCACGGTTGTCCTCCCATTGTGCTTTTTAAGACGAACAACCGTAGGTCACAAAAAGGACACGAGATAGCTGTTTTGAGCCCGGCTCGATGATTCATTAGCGGTGCGCGCGAGATAACATGGGGCTTTTTATCGAAACTTGTATGAGCTTTTAAACTTTTAAGCAGTTAAGCCCTTAAGCTCTCAAGCTCTTTGCTCTGTCGCGCGGCCTGATAATTTCGTATTATTATAAACATAATGTGTTTATAACAATACGATGTGTTTATAACAATACGATGTGTTTATAATAATAATATAACATGTTTCACGGATATGCGTGGTTGCGTTATTACTAGCGGGAGTATCTAATTCCGGTTTGATCCATTTCACGATGCTTGCATCTGTCAGACGCTGGTGAGCAGCGTTCCAATCTCCCCCTCCGTTTGCGACGGGGCACGCCGAAAGGCGGCTGGCCGTCTCAACCGTACACCCTGTGGACGGCGGGCTGGACAGGCTACCACCCAACTGTGACGTTTCTGATTAGCTGGTGATAGCAACCGACGGTCTATTACCTAGCATCCTGCATATTATTTGCAATGTCATGTCATGGTACCAGTGGACCTTGTTAGATTGACTTCACGTATGAGTTCAAGACCCGTCTTGTGAAGCTGCAAGAGTCATAGTTTTTGTTTTTGTTTTTGCGTGGCCGGCTTAAAAATATATTTACGAATGCTCCAATGCAGATCCTCAGAACCAAGCAATGCTCTAAGGTACGCGTGAAACAGAAAGATGCTTCGTTTCAGGATCTACCTAAGGTACCGATAGCTTGGAAAAATACCATTCTGAGAATGGTTTGCTGGCGAGGAAGGCTGAGTACGGTGAAAATGGCTATAACCGCTGCATTTTACCTGAAATCTAATTTTTACCGATTCTTCACTTCAAAACCCACCTCACTTTTACCCACGAAACTGAAAAGCTGACGGCAAAGTTCAAGCGCGGGGCGTGGGGTAGAGGCCATCGTTAAGGAAACGTTGCAAATTGACATTGTCGCACATACGTTTTGAAATCCTCAGTAGTCCATGTACAAATGTAGGCTGTGACTGTCTGCGAGTTTCCTGAACTCGGACTGATATCAGATGTTCAACCTCGTAGTTGGCAGCAGCAGTCGAACTAATTTAGGGTCTTCGAACTAATCATGTGCTTTCGTGCCTTCATATTGGATGTCATATTGTTTTCATTATGACGTTCATTTCAGGGGATGGCGTATCTCCACAGCAGTGAGATTCGAAGTCACGGCAAGCTCAAGTCTTCAAATTGCGTTGTGGACAGCCGTTTTGTGCTCAAAATTACCGACTTTGGTTTACAAACACTGGATTCAGACGACGAAAACCAGAATCTGGACTCCTACGTATACTGGAGACGTGAGTAACAAATGCATGCGAGCATAAATAATGTTTGTGTGCTTGAAATAAGTAAAAGGATAGACCATGATGACTGGCCGAACCGATTGCCGACCACCGTGCCACTGTGTTGGCCGAGCCGATCGCCGACCACCGTAGTACCGTCCCTCTGGCGGACGGAAAACGAGACTGGCTGCGTGTAAGTCTCATATAGGTGGCAGAACAAGCACCTCTTTGGTGGAAGTCGGAGTCCCGAACTGATGGCCAGCTGGAAGAGTTCACAGGATGTGAGTACACTTGGAACCGATGTGGAACAGTTAACGAAGTTTGGGTGACTGGGTACAGATTCTAGGAAAATTATGGGTGTATGGGTGTGAATTAAGAAACGCTGCGCAATAATGCTGTTTGCTTCTTTTATTCGCACTAGTGTTGGACATATCAACGCAATGGAGTGTAAGATGGGTGTTAAAAAATGAAAGCTTTCCACAACTTAAAACTTAAACGGCTGAAGCATGCGAACGAGTTGATAAAACTAGGAAGGAAAGCGTAGCTGGTGGATAGGGCTCAGCTCCCTGCGTAGGGGGCAAACTGGGTAAAGCAACCCGTTAAGGCCTCCATTTCTAACCATTGTGCCACTGTTTCTCTGGCGGGCAGAAGACGAGACTGACTTTGAGTGACGCCCCTAAAGGGGGCAGCACAGACAGTTGCCGTTTGTTCCAGGGGAATGAGTCTGGAAGTTATTGATTCAGCGAGCTGATCTGAGCGTATGGTCTCTTCGTGGTAATCTTACAGTGTACATTGGACTAAGAGAGCTACTGAAGGACGCTGAGCTCCAATGTAAGCAACCGATGCTCATCTCACAGCTTGTTGTTTTCCACAATCGAGTCGCATTGCGTTAAAGGGAAGTGGTCACGTTGCCACATACCCGATGATGTTTGTGTAGGGTGACATTCGTGTAATCATGGAGCCTTAGGTAGCATCCGACCAACGGCACCAGCCTGGTACAGGTGTGGCGCATCCGTCTTGCATCAGCGACAATGTTTACCAATGTTTCGTGAGTATAGATGGTAGGGCTGGACAGGGAAGGTGAAAGGAACACCTCTAGGATGTCTCCGTAGCCTGAGATCGACGGCTGGGGCCAGTCTGTGCGCTGTGCATGCAGCGTGTTTGATCCGCCGCAGGTCGGCTTTGGACGTCACCGGAGCTGCTCAGGGCCCCCCAGCCACCGCCGGCGGGCACTCAAAAGGGCGACGTCTACTCCTTCGCGATCATCGTGCAGGAGATCATCATGAGAAAAGGCTCATTTTTCGTCCACAATGAAGACCTTTCACCAAAGGGTAAGCAGTCACATGTTTGCATTTATTAAGTTTTCTTCCAAGAAGGACGCTATGTGACGCCCAGAAAAAGAAACAGGGCGTTTATGAGGATTACTGTTGACTGATCGGTGGATGTAAAAACCGGGCGTTAATGCGTGGGTGAATTTGCCAGTTTTACTTAGGCTTTGTGACCTGTTATCACTGTTAACCTATGGCTACGTGTTGTGTGTGGGGGGTGGGGGAGGATAGAAACTGAACAACCAGTGATATAAATTGTCAAGAATAACGGTGCGGTATAAGTCGCTGTAGCGTTTTTCAGCCCAGCGGCCTATAAAATATAATTCAAGGTTTGTCAGGCGTCTCCAGGATAAACTTTGTATGAAGGATCAGATGCACCAACACTCCGCTTTATCGAGGATATCTCCAGAACCATCCAAGAGAGCCGGTGAAATCCGGACTGGGGAGGTCAGAACTGTGCACCTGAAATTATCAGACGGCGAAACGCTGTCTCAGGTCAGACCGTGTAAAGCTGCCAGGCTGAGAGGTGAACCGCAACAAATCCCTCAACATGACCGTTGTGAAATAAATGAGCTGCCAGCCTCTTAAGCTGTGGAATGTAGTGAAGCCGACAAAGTTTTGGCGAGGGCTACAGCGTGCGCCTTATGTTTGGGGTAAACGTTGTTTTGTTAAGACTTTCATGCTTTTAGCCGTTCATCAAGTGGCCTCATGATGCACAAAGGCATAGGCGTCCTGAAACCCATCATCGGTGGCGTATTTGTTGTTGATCGTTTAGGCTAAACGAGGGATATTTGTTTGTGTAATTGTCCATTCGCGTTCATGATAATGATAAGCGTTTTTAGTCATCAATGGTGGCTACGTTTCACGAATATAGCACGTCCGTCTTACGTGCGCTAAACGTCGGCCTGTGCCCTAAACGTCTTACAAAGGCTCACTAGTGTGCTTAGCTCGGAAATTTATCAGAACCGCATGGTGACTTTTGTTGGTTGTATTCCCCTCAATCCTTTACCTCATGACTCTACTGACCTAATCACCCCACTGACCTAATCAATCCACTACACCAAGAAGTAGTAGCCACCCCGCTCCCCGCAGGGCAAGGGAGTGGGGTGATTACTTTTTCTTGCCGCTCATTCTTTCCGTGACCGCAGGAAGAGGGCGTGCGAAAGCAATCGCCAGATTCGTCATGGCTGATGATATACTAAACTCGCTGCAAACGTTGCACCGTGAGCATTGCTCCAGCATAAGTCGGCGTGCGCGCTGCATTTTAAGGTGATGTGACAATGTGATTAGTGATGGTGACAGTGTGATTAGTGAATGTGACAGGTGATTAAGACAATGAGGGCATTTTGCTTCAAGATAAGTCAAGCCAGTGAGCTGTGAAGTTATTTTTAATATTTCAGAACATCTGTATGCCGTGTCGATTTGTTCTGTTCCACTGCGATGCATATACGCCAATGACATACTATGGGTGTGGCGTCGGGGAAGGGCGCGCTTGCTTAAAGGCCGCTGGGTACGTCGCCATCCTTTTCAGGATTTAATGAGATGCATTACTCATAAATTCTCCGTTTATCCTGAATCAGTCGGAGGCCGCTTCGATACTTCAGGAGTGTTCCACATTTGTATGAGGTTTTGAGTTGAGATAGCTATCTTGATCATCAATCGGTGCAGTTGCGGCCCTGCCTTAGTCTGTCAGACCTAAACCCCTTTAGTAAATGAACTACACGCTCGCGAGGTAATTATTTTAAAGTTACCCAGGCACTCATGCCTTTCAAACCCTACCAGTCTACTGGCGATGCGGTGTTGAAGGTCGAGGAATATACAGCTGCCAAGTCGTCATCTCTGGTGTTCGGGAGCACGTTTTCCGCTTGTAACGGCCGCCAATCGGCTCTCAACCAATGTTGTGCAAGCTGTGCAAGATTCTAATTCGAACTACGTTTTGTGCTACATTTTCAAGACATAACGCATTCTTGCTAGTAATAACTGACATAAGGCTTGCGATCGAATAAGTTATGGCGTTATATCCGAGTATTTGAATGCAACTTAGCGCTTTAACTCACGAATTAATGCACAAGAACGCCACGAAAAAGAGCCAAAACAAGAGCACCTAACGATATTTGGTACGGCACACATCTAGTACCGCTGCGGCCCACCTCTCGGGAGATGGAAGAACTACAAATGAGTGCTCTCATGCAAACGTTTAATGTTAATCAAACAATGACGTATTGAGGAGCACATTTACATAATAGAGAAATGGTGTTGTCTAGAGCAGCCTTTTCCACTTAAAAGTATCCCAACAGTTGTCAGTGAGCTAATTTCATCTTATCTGATGCTTTCTTTAATATCTTCAAATGCAAAACACTCCTTTTAATCTGTTTGATGGGTTGGTGCTCTGTCGGCCAGAGACACCAAGCCTGCTGCGGGGAGCTATTTTTTATAGTTTTGTCTTGCCTTCAAGCGTGAAGATGACGTATCGTGTGCGATTCTACACTTGAATATTTCGAATCGGCTGCTCATTAATATTGAAGGCATGCAATGGTGCACCGGCTTTTTACCCGCCGCCTGAAATTGGTTTGAGACGAGATGGCATATCAGTTAGTTCCATCTGATCTTTCCTGTTGCTGCGAACTGGATCTGCCAATGACAGGATACCGACTTTCGGCTGGCTGCGATGCGTGCCTGCCTGCCACCACATGCAATGTACAGACCGCTTCGGTGCCGACGGCACTAAAGCGCATGGGCGCACAGAGGCGACGACAGCGTGCGTGGCCGTGCTGACAGCAGCATGAGACGCGTTGTCTGGTGGTGAACGCGCGACGTTCCTGTGACGGAAAGGGAATTGTCGGTCAGCAGAGCCCTGCCGGCAGAGTTTAGTGTTACCGGATGCTCGTAGACTCAGTGCTCATGCTCAGAAGGCATATGGTGGCGGATTCATGTGGCGGGATGTCCGGTCCCAGTGGGATCGTAGCGACGGATCGTATTGCCCGACATTTCAGTCGCGTCGGTTCGGGCGGCTCGAGATATAATGAAACCCTAGCGGATGGGAACGGGAGAGTCGGTCAGTATGAGTGATTGGTTGATTACTGGTTGTGAAGCGTCTTGTCTAGCCCGTCGATATAAGCCCGAAGCGAGATTGGATCTCCCAGTCAGCTCGGATCTCCTGGCCCACCTGTTGCCGGACTCATCCAATATCACCGGGTGTAACTTCATATCGCCTTATGTAATTTCATCGTTGGTATCGGCTGGTTGTGGAGCGTCCCGTCTGATCTCTTAACGGGATATGGGACTCAGACGCGTCGCCGGAAAGCTGGGGTTGACAGAGTACTCGCAATGGCTTGGCATATCCCTGTGGCGGACATTCTGTGGGATGTGCTGGTAACGGGTACCTCAGGTTAAACCCACGCTAGTTGACAGCACTGGTGAATGTGATACAGCAAGATCACAGCACTCTAAATACTGCACAACGCAGCGTGGTACAGGGCGGGGTCAAGACCAGTTAAATGGCGCGTTTTGTTGTGTTTCCCGTGGAGATGTGCTAGAATTGAATCCTTGCGGCTTTCTTGCGACTTAATTCATCTCTGTAACGTGGTTTCTGTCTTAACATTGGCGGGTACTGTGCTATCATTGGGTTTTAAAAACAGCGGATACCATACGTTTCCCATGGATGACAAGCTACGGAAAGCAAGGATAGTCCTGGTTCAACGGGCAGCCACATGGCTTTCAAGCTGCCATCTCAGAGTTTGCCTTGACCACTTCCGCCGAGTGAGTATCTTTCTGAAAATTGTCTCGGTAAGTATTCATTAACGGACAACATGATATCACAGACAGTTGATATCAGGGTGCCGGCAGTCCTTATCTTCGGATGTCGTTCTCACATTATGTATATGAGGTGCACTGTATGATGTGTCGTCCACATGCATATATTGTTGTAAGGTACACATTGCTGTCAGGTACATATTGTTGTAAGGTTCGCTTGAGTGGGGCGATCAAGTTGGCCACTCTTGAGGAAACTATGCGGGCTAGAGGCATCAAATTCACAGGGTGTGTTGGCCTGGACGTGAACTTACGTAGGTCAGAGTGAAGTCCGTGGGAGATGTTTAATGCGGTTCCTGTTATCAGTTAATTCGAAATGAGCACCAGACACAGCTTCGTCTAACCTTCCGTTGTTTCATTAGATTGAACGGTTCCCTGGAAATTGACTTCGCTGCACCCATGGCCTGACTTTGGCCTGCCGTAGGTCAGCGACCTTACAAGGTGCATCTTATTTTGTCATGTCACACGATTTGCTATTCAGTTGCATTGTATATATATATATACTGCGAACCAGGCCATAGTGCAAAACATTAAAAAAATTCTGTCATTCACGGTGTCCCACGCAAATGTTGCAGTGATTTGCCTAAGTTCGGCAGAATGGTGCTGATAAAACCTTGCCTAAAGCACGCTTAACACTGACAACATATAAGCATTGACCTACCACACCAATGGCACCGATATGGCATAGTAACAGTAAATTTTAACACGCGCTGGTTTGGAAGGGTGGGTCAGATTGACCCCCCTAGGGGTGTTTCCGGAATGGTTTCCGAACGTCGCTACATAACTGTAGAAAGTTTAATAGCAAATCGCGTGACACTACAAAATCAGATGTATGTTGTAAGGTCGCTGAGCTACGACAGACCGAAGTCAGGCTTCATCTCCGCCACGTGCTGCTCCCGTCAGACGTCCGCCAGTGGGAACGCCTCAGGACCTGTGCGTGTCGCGCGCAGACTCCGTCCAACTGCGATGCGTGTGTTGGTCACGTTTTTCGCTGTATTGTTGTTGCTGGAAGCGATCAGTTGAATGTTTGCCCATTTGTATCTCATCCAGGCGCGGGGTTGGATTGACGAATTCCGAAAGCCCAGACGCATCCCAGAAGATGTGAACTATGAAGAGGTGAAGATGATACCAGCTGTCCTAGAACTGTCTTCCGATACTACCGCGTGCTGGTCAGAAAGAAGCCATGACAGACGATCAGACCCGAAGAGTACCGAATAGCCCGTCAGCCCGTCGCTGAACAGGGCTGATCAGTGTTTTTGTTTCGGACATTTTCACATTCTTTCTTTGAAGGAACCTGGTGACCTGAAAGTGCTAACTGGTGAGTCAGGTATGGCCGAAGCCAGTCTTTTGATGAACATTGTTGACCCAATGTGCCGGCGACAAATACCTGACAAAAGCCGCTGCGCGACTCAAAACTTATATTTTGCTGATATGTTGTTAATGACGCTCGCTAAGCTTCGCCACAATATGCCATGTTAGCTGGTTGGTGCCATATGTTGATGCGTGGCGTTTTGCGTAATGTGAACCTGTGGTCTGAGGAGTTCGACCAGCAACTACTAGTCATGATCATCGATCGTACCGAGGTAAAAATATGCCGTTCCCCGAATTATACGTTGCAGTCGATGATTTCCTCCACATACAAAGGCACCGTCAAAATCATCATTCGAATCACTTCACGAGGCACCATTTCGTTCGTGTCTGAGGCATTCTTGGACAACACGCTGGACCAGCAGGTTTTCGAGAGATCTGGCATGCTCGGTTTGTTAAAAGAAGGAGGCCCTGTTCTTGCTGACCATGGTTTTAACATTCAGCACCTTGTGGCCACAAAAGGTGTCACAGTCGTTACGCCTGCATTTGTGAAGGATATAATGAACTTCTGTGTGCTGAGGTCACCAAATCCCGAATGATGACCAGACGGTAAATTCACGCCGAGCGCCTCAACGGGCTCAACAAGACATGCAACGTTGTGAACGGCCCTCCCATTGCTGGCATGTCCCAATCATCAGCGAAGCATTCTTTGTGACATGATTTCTGCGGAACTTGCGCCCTGCCATCGTCAAATGAAAGCATAAGAGGACTTGTTTTGCGATGACTGGGCCATACGATGTGGGTTTGTTGTGCGTATTGCATGTACGAAATCAGCACCAGGTCCAGCTCACGCCGACGACCTCGGGTGTCTCAGCAGCTCTGCATGGAATGGTGATTAATGTGCTGTGTTGTTCGATGTCTCTTCATGCATAAATGCATACCGCATATGTGAGTGCACGTACTTTGGCGAGACTGCATCGGTCGGGCTAAAAGACACAAACGAGTGGGTGAAATGTAGAATATCTGTAGAATTGCGCGCAAACACTGTTCGACGACGATTGTCATATTGTTTACATTGGTGACGTCAGTGCGTGCACAGGTACGCACTGTTGTTGGAATATAAAGGAGGCGTTTCTCTGCTGGGTAGTTTCCCCACTGGCCTGGATTCAGCCAGTGTTAGCTTGCCTGGGCTTGAGTAGCACTCGATGATCAGCCCCCCGTCACCTGGAGGTACGAGCCGCGCCTGCCTATCCATTACTGGTCCGGCACGGCTGCTCGGCCGTCTAAACACCGTCTTCTTCAGCGATATTTTCAAACATAGCAGTCTCATCATGCCATTCCATCGCGCTGTCAGCGAATCAGCACCTCCTGTTAGTCAGAAGTCGGCGCACTGCCTCGGCCGGTGCGCGCCGCCGACACCTCGTCTCATCACGCCGCGCGCCTCCCCAGAGAAGCTGGCACGTCTTCTCCCCCTCCCGGAGAGAGAGAGAGAGAGAGAGAGAGAGAGAGAGAGAGAGAGAGAGAGAGAGAGAGAGAGAGAGAGAGAGAGAGAGAGAGAGAGAGAGAGAGAGAGAGAGAGAGACCACCTCTCACCGCGCGCCTTCCCAGAGCTGAAGGGAGGCTCTTTTCCTCGAACGGCGCGACTCCTTAGAGAGACTGGCTTGTCTCCGCTCGTTGCGCGTCTCGCCGGAGAGGTCGTCGGGTCGTCTTCAATCGTCGTGCGCCTCCCCAGAGAGAGCGGCTCGCTCCTCTCGTCGCGTGTCTCTCCGAAGAGGCCGCGCCGTACGTCTCGCCGCAGAGGCCGTGTTGTCTCTCGCCGTACGCCTTACCGAAGAGAGCAGCTTGTCTCAGTCTCGCCGCGCGCCTCCCCAGAGAGAGCGGCTCGTTCCTCTCGCCGCGTGTCTTTCCGGAGAGGGGCGAGGGCCGCGTCGGCGCTGCGTGAGCGCTCACCGCCAGGTCGGCGGCCGCCAGCCGGCGCCAGTGGCCCGCCGGCGCCGACGCGGCCAGCAGCGGCGCCGCGCCGCACCAGCCGCCAAACTGTCGGCCGAGATCGACCTTATCCTGAGCATCTACTCGGACGCGGGGGGCGGCATGCAGGGGGCGCGGCCGCCGCCGGTAGACGGCTGCCTGTCGCTGAGCCGACTCTCGCCGCCCTTCCCCGGCCACTCGCCGACGGCGCTGGGGGCGCCGGCCGCCCTGGCCGTCTCCGGTTCTCCGACGCGCTGCTCCTCCAGCCCGCTGGAAATCGCCGCCTCCCGCCGCGGACCTTACTGCAACGTCGATTGCACCTACTGCAAGTACCAGACGGCCAGTCCCGGCTGCAGTCCGCTGCGCAGTCCGCGCTCGCCCTGTAGTAAGTGCGCTACGCGGCCGAAGCGCGCAGACCTGTGTGTGTGGCGCGGCATGTAGTCGGGTCATAGTTGACATGCATACTCTGCCAACGCCTCTAAGGGTTCGAGGTCTGTGAGTCCAAGTTTAACAGCGCCATGGAATAGCGTGGTTTGCCGCTAGTTGAGTAGTGGTGACTGCGCCTGTTTTCTACAGGGCCGGTGTGTGGCTCTGGTACGAGACCCGGGTCTGTTTGGCTTCCCCTACAAATTCCGACGTTTGTTTTTTTGGACATCCTGTGAGATGCGTGCATCGGATAGGTACGATTGTGTTCGAGG
Organism: Pollicipes pollicipes; assembly: GCF_011947565.3. Classification (NCBI taxonomy): domain Eukaryota; kingdom Metazoa; phylum Arthropoda; class Thecostraca; order Pollicipedomorpha; family Pollicipedidae; genus Pollicipes; species Pollicipes pollicipes. Next base: position 29,969,545 of record NW_023596545.1, read on the forward strand.
TACGATATTCGGGTACTTAGCTTACGACCTTAAAATAGTTGCCCTATTCCATTTGAAGACCGTTGCGATTAGTTTAATTTCATCAACGAACGAGCAGGTGGCACAGTCCTTGGCTCTGAGATCTCTCATAGGATTTGTTACAATTGGTTCAGTGAATTGCTTACCTTTTTTCGGAGCTTTACTTGACCATAGCCAGACTTTGTTCCTGGGCTCTTAGTGAATGGAAATGAACCCGGCAAATGTTTGTTAAAACGTACCAGCACTGGAACTGTGTGGATTGTCCTAAACCTACCACCAAATGTGCCGACAGCGTTATGGATTTTAAGCTCCTTAACTGGTGTCCACAGCCGGAACTTAAGTATTATCTTTTCGCGAGTATGGGCCATTTTCCAAATTAAATTGACAGGAAAAGTTGAAGTAGCTACCCAGTTGCCATAGGCATCTAAACCGTGAATCAAGCTGCCACCCGGCCTCGATCTGTATCGTCGGATCAGTATAAATATCCACGTGCCGCCACGCAAATTCGAATCACGTGCCATCTGAAATCCTTCCCCAAGCAAGGGTTATCTGTTCGTCAACGGATTTGCTGTATGCTGTGGTCAAAGCCGCGTTCATTTATCTTAAAAGCGCAGCTTATCTTCGTAATCCGTTCTACGATCTGAACTGCCAAAGTTTGGACTGCCGACTATTAGATTGAAGCCGGTTTCGTGGTTGCACAGACGCCTCGGCGAGGGGCTTACAGTTCATGTAAACAGGGTATATGCCGTTCATTTTGGACGATTTCATCGCACACGCCACGTATTTTTGCATAGGTACTTAAGGTAAATTGCGGTGATGCATACAAATGTCATCTAGATGAAAGAAGTACATGTAATGAATAAGACAGCATCATGTACCGTCGCCCCATGCTTAGCACGGAGGCGTCATTATTGTCGATCTTTTAAAGCGATCGGGGGGGGGGGGGGGGGGCGGGCGCAGCCCGAGAACCCGGCAACCGAATCTTACCCCAAATGTGTGCTATTTATCGGATTTGTCTCACTTTGTTTCGGTAAATTTTGATTTCCGTGTTTTGCTCTCTGTATAACTATTTATATCAGCAGCGTCGTAATCGAGGCAATCGAATGATAACCAAAGAAGGCAACCTTTATGTGATGCATGACTTTTTCCTTGATTTTGCTGAGGGACAAAATTTTCGTCACACGACGACACCGAATATGCGGTTGACGTTATTCAGGACACTAGCGTAGATCGAAGCTGATTCCGAAATTGGCATGGATTTCTCCAGCCCATGCTTGGGTAAGGAAGATAGTCCTTTCTTCATAAGCAAATATTAAAACAAGAATAGAATAGCTGTGAGCTTGCGTATCAATCTTCTGATTTGAAAACGCTGGCGTCTTTGCAGTTTCCATAGGTGGCGCGAGTTTGGTGTCGCAGCTGACACCAGACGGTCGTCAGTGGCTGAACAAAAACAGACGTGTTTTGAAAAATAGAAGACTTTTGAATGTTTTATGCAATGAATTCGTACGATTGTAAGTTCGTACGGGCAGCAAATTTTAAAAGCATGGTTTTCAAATCAGTATTCGGAGCGGATTAGTACTTAAGGTTGTATTTACAGCTGGGTAGGAACGAGCTCGTCGTTTTCCGTGCCAAACGATTCGCCTCATGCGCCAGTCCATGGGTAAACGGATCAGTAGCGCGCGTCAGAGTGACAGAGTGACAATGGCGAAGACAATGACTCAGAGTGACAATGGCGAAGTGCTTGGTGTGATCATAGTTGCATTAGCTGGCGGGCCATGCAGTGCTTCCTTGTCCGTGCACGGTATGATAGATTTGGTCCTGGCAATTCGCAAAGGGAACCTGCCAAGGTGTCAAAACGAATACGCGCACATTATGAAGACTGGTTGCACCATGATCTTCGAAAGCTGATGAAAGATGCTTCGGTACCTGTCCATATAATCGGATGTTGCATTGCCTATAAGCTTACTTTGAGGTTAGCTCCATCGCTTTTTATGTTGTTGCGCGGAGCTAGGCGGTGCTGTAGCCGCCTGCTCGTTCCAGAATAGACTTTGCCGCGCTACTTCGCAGTTGGACGGTGCAGCATGCCAATAAGCGCAGCGCACGCAATCCATGCATATATCACCCCTACTGGCCGACCTGTAGCGAGAACACAGGTCTTGATTTTGTGTATGGAAACTTAAATCATTTTGTAATATGTGCGTGCAGAACAGTGGGGAAACAGGATGAAGAAGTACAGACGAAAGTCGTAACTGGCTTGAAAACAGTGCATCCGACATATCGATCCTCGCCTTGATTTGCTCATCAACGCGGGCTGATGGAAAGTCGATGCAAACTCACTCCCCCTGGCCGTTTGCAAATTAAGAACAATGAAACCTTGCGGAAAAAGCAGTGAGCTGGTCTCTACGAAGTCTTGCGATTGGTGATGGTTTTTATTCTGTTAGGTCAATAACTGAACCCCTTCTTCAGTTGAAATGTATTTTTACCTGAAATCACGTTTTTCAGCTTTGTATGTCAATATTTGCGTATTTATTACACGCAGCGACATGAAGCTTAATCAGGAATGTTTCTTCTTTAATACTGAGTACATTTACATGTTCTTTCATCATCATGCGTTTGAGGGGAGTGTTCTAAATTTATGTGGGTTTTTGAAATGAAATAGCCATGTTGAATATCATTCGGTGCAGTTTAGAGCCCTATCATTCTCAAGATCTAATAACCTTTAGTGTCTGAGCTACACGCCTGGGGAGATAAGCAGACTGTTTTGGAGAGGCTGTTTCAGGTCACCCAGGCACCCATGACGTCATAATGACATCATTCAAATTTTGTCATTCCATTTGCCATGCGGCGATCAAGGACAAGACAAGTTTAATTGTCGACACGCTCATACCTGGCGTTCGTGAGCGCGATTTCCAGGTAAAACGGACGTCAATTGGGTCCCGATCAATGCTTTGCAGGGTACATGACTTAATCAAACCATCGCGCATTGAGAAGCATTTTTACTTAACAGAGAATTGTGCTGTTTGTAGCAGTCTTTTCCACTAGTAAACCAAGGAGTTATAAGGAAGCTTTGTCGTATCTGATGCTTGCTTCAGTATCTTCAAACAAGAAACAATAAGTCAATGTTATGCTGTATCTAAGTCATATTGATGCTGGATGGTTCCGTTCATTTGACGCTGTCGGCCCACCGCGCTGGAGACAGGTTTTTGGTGTCAAAACCTGCGCAATGAATGTCCCATAATGTGAACAAAAGTTGAGCGCTACACGATGTGCCGGAGACATTTCATCAGAAAACCTTGGGGGGACGTAAGGTAATGAATAGCATTTCACGGCAGTAAACATCCAGAATCCTTATAAGCCTCAAGATGTCTTCAGACATATAATCTCTAGAATCTTCAGAATCCTGTAGGACAAGAAAGACACCAGATGACACCTAACCCTATTGCGAAGAATATCATTCACCAAGACCTTATAAGAGCAGGTTGGACGGCAGGATCTAGACCAAAATACACTAGGTTTGAGACAATGCTGGCCTGGTGAGCACCTATATATCAATTGTAATCAATAAAAGTACAAGTGATGTAATTTTAACACAATTTTGATGAGTTATAATTTCTGCCAAAGCATTATCACGTGATGTTACGTAATTATAAAATAGCACCCAGCAATGTTCTACTAGTGACTAAAAACTGGCAATTTTACAGTTCTTGCGCAGTAGAGACGTTCAACAAAAACATTGCCTTGCCTGCAACTTGAATATGCCATCTCGATGTGTTTTGGTGAGGCTTCTTTACTTATGTTATATAGCCAATAAATTAACTGTGTCGTAAACAACTATGGAAAAACAAACCCATTTAACACCCCCCCCCCCCCAACACCTCCTTTACTTTTTCTGGGAAAAGCCTGTAAAGACATATTTGCTGCACGAATAGGAAAGGAACAAAACCGGGATGTTCATTTATGTGTCGGAGCATGGGCGTCTCCCATAATCTGACCACGGAATATTTCCCTTGGAATTCCATTTGAAATGATCCCCGCCAGTCTGTCCTTTGCTGGTGACAGGTTGCAGGGGTATTGTTTGGAACTGGTTATGTTGCTGTGATGTTCGGATCCCTGCTCTAAGGTCTGGGCAATGTCCATATGTAACACAAAGAAAAGGTGACGACTTCAGGTTTCAATTAAACCCCTGATTACCATACCTTTATTTTGAATTTTAGCATTGGTAAGAATCTAAAAAAGTTATCTACAATCTTGCCATTGCCACATTGCATGTTTACAGATTTTGAAGGTGCTAAGCTTGAAAAAAATGGGAAGATACTGTCTGGTTCCCCATTGCAAGACAGGAGATGAGAAAAGTGTGAGGCCACCCAATGCTATTGCTCATTCTTTACCAAGTGACAAAAAAGCAGCCAAAGGCTGGACCAAGGCTGCTAAGAAGGATAAGATCACTACCAACGAAAGCACTAGAGTTTGCTCCCTTCACTTTTCTCCGGGAGATTATGTACGTGATCTGAAGTATGAGCTGCTCAACCCGGGGAAGGACCCCATGACAAACCCCTCAAGACGACTCCAAGTGGAGGCAAGACCTTTCCAGAGCCTTGGGAGAGAGATACAGAAGGAGTAAGATTTACATGTTTCGTTTGTAGGTTTTATTGCAATACCTGCACCAGCAATCGGTTTCATTATGTGTCTTCAGATGCTAACAAGCGCTTGCGCGCTTGCTTCACTGCGCTAATTTAAAATTTGATAATTTTCATTATGCATCATTTGCAGTTGGAATCGCGGTTCTAGGTCCCCTGATTGCCAAAATATCGCGTTAAGTGTGAAAAAGACTCGGCCGCAAGCCGCACGTGGTACTGGCGGTTTCTGGCGACCGTTGGCAGGAGAGAGCGCATTTCCCCGCGCTTTCTGCAACACAGCCAAACTTATTCCATGTGATGAGCGAATGGTCATGGGGTGTGGCAGGTGATTTTGGTCCCTTCCACCAACTGTCAGCCTTTTGAATGATGGCAGCACTGCCGTTGTGTTATATACTGCCGGGCGGTATGAGTGCCCCAACCACCAAGTGGATGGAGAAGTTAAAAACGGTGGAGTCGACCTTCTGTACACGTCACCATCTCGAACCAGACCGACTCTCCCGCTGCCCGAGAGTCATCGAGTCGATGGTAGCGACCCTGTGCGCGGTGCCAGGTCCCCTGGATGTCCGGGTGGTTAGCCGGTTTGTTCGGCTGCGCACGTTCATCCGGCTCAGCTTTCTGAGCTGAGTGCGCCAAAAGGAAGCTCTGCAGCACTGCGAGAGGCTGAAGGGACGTCAGTTTGCAAGGTGAGCGGTGGCCCAGCTGCACCGGAGGAGGCGGCCCGTGGTCTGCTACACCGGAGGAGGCTGCCCGTGGTCTGCTACACCGGAGGAGGCTGCCCGTGATCTGACTGAGCTGCACCGGAGGAGGCGGCCCGTGGCCTGCTACGCCGGAGGAGGCTGCCCGTGATCTGACTGAGCTGCACCGGAGGAGGCGACCCGTCATCTGCTACACTGGAGGAGGCGGCCCGTCGCCTGCTACACTGAAGGAGGCGGCTCGTCATCTGCTGCACCGGAGGAGGAGGCCCGTCATCTGACCGGACTGGGCTGGAGCGGAAGTTCCTTCCCTGGACCTGACTGCGCTGGAGCAACAGGTGGCGATATTATGTTACCGAACTGAGATGGTCTCCTGTGACCTGGCTGTTCTCAATGCGGCGGTTCTGTGGCAAAGCGGCACTGGCAGCTCACTAGAGCAGGTAGGCGACAGTGTTCGTTTTTCTCAACGCCTTCCTGGCGGGTGCGCGGTACATGCTATGCGTTACCTGACGCGTGAAGAACATTATGCGGACCTGTGCACGGTGTATAAATCAAATCTGAACGGTGTAATGGAGGTGGGCTGTTCCGCTGAGTTGGTGTACACCCATGTGTTGTGTTGTGGCGTTGAGAGCTGACGTTTTAGAGGCCATGAGTGCAAACATGACTGCTGGGAGCGCAAACATAACTGTTGTAGACCTTCCCATAGCTTGGGAACGTAATCTCCAATATCTCAGAGAATGAGCTAGGTGGAAACCATCGCTTTCGACCCTAAACACGTGATTACAACCGCTCCAGACATTGTTATTATAGACACCAGGTAAAATGGCATTGCATCTGTCCTTCCGACTCCTCATGTCATCACGCTAGGAAAATGTCAGGTACCTCTCCAAGCATTGAGAACAGCTGCTATCGCCTTCGTATCGGCTGAACACCATAATATCTCACTTGCATTCAGCTGACTTCGTCTATACGTGTCGCCGGCTCGAAACAGCCCGCATCTGGACCGCACGTCCGAAACAATATGTGACAGCAAGGATGATAATCACCCCACATTGTGGTAAAAGTCTCCTTTATTGGATGCAAGGCATGGTACAGTGATCCGGGCTTGTGTTGGAATATGTGACCAGACACAGTTGCTTTGTCCCCGGGTTTTGCTATGGCTAGGAGACATACTAATAAAGGTCTTCAGACACTTTTCGTTGGAAAAAAACGCCTTAGTAACATTCGAAAACGATTGTCAAAAAATCAGTGTTGTTTTGCACTTAAACACGTAAATGCCCCCGGGCACTCCCGTGGTGACGTCACCGTGTGATTGCCAGACCTAGTTCCGACTAGGTTACGCCCCCCCCCCCCCCCTGTCATTCACCACATGCCATGTGTTTCGTCGTAAACTTAACTATGTGTACCATCTTTAATGTGATTTGATACTTCCTTTAAAAATCACCGTCAGCGCCTCACCAGCCACCTGTTGCATTGGATAGTTCCGGGATCGCAAGACGATCACACTCTGTGATCGGTTCAGCTTACCATCGTTCGATGTCGTTCTCGCTTCTCATTGGTTAGTTATGACATCATTTCCGTAACATGTGACTATGGCTTGTTTCCGATTGTAGCTAGAATATAAGGTGGACTGTTTGCTGTCACGTATGCTCATACGCTCACGTGGTATGAAGATGCAAAGCCCATGTTGGTTGTGCACGTGGATATTGCGCTGTGTTGTGAGTGCTAGTGAGTGTAAGGACTAGCATATAGCAACTATTGACTGACAAACTTTATGTTTAATTCTTGAGAAGTACTGGAACGAGTCAGGTCTTCACCAGTCCATCACGCAAGCACTTCAAAATATGTCCCACGCATCGAAACCCCACCCCTACCTTTTCAAGGTGGAATTTGAATTATAGGTAGGCATGCAGATACGAAACTTGCAACACAAACACAAAATAACAAGAGCAGCATTACGTCAGGTCGCAAAATCGCTGCCTCAGCTCAGTCACATCTCAATTTTCGCTAAATCCGAGGGTTTTTCAGTGAATGGTCAATCTGCCTCGCCTGCGTCACCAGCCTCCGACGCCGCCCTGTGCCGACCGATTGCTGGCCTGAGCAGAGCTGACAGTGGGCCTCGAACGTCGCCGCGTCGCCATTACCGCTGACGTCACCGTTGCAGAGATTGTCGAAAACGTGCGGAACGGCCAGAAGCCGCCGTTCCGTCCGGCCACGGAGGAGGACGTGGCCGATGAGGAGGTGCTGCAGATGATGCGCCGCTGCTGGTCCGAGGACCCCGTGGACCGGCCCGACTTCCAGGCGCTCAAGGGCATCATCCGCCGGCTGAACAAGTAAGCCCCTCCCCCTCCCCCAGCCGGCTGTCAGCGGCCCAGACGTCACAGAGCCAGGGCGGCAGGCGCTCGCAGCTGCCCACATGAGGCCTTCAGGTTCGCTCCAGGTGCCCTTTATTGTTTGACAGGTGGCTGGACCTGGTTGTCGAATTGTGTATGCCTGTCCGGTAGACGTGTTGTCATTCGCATGGTTCCAGAGTCTAGGTTTTACAGAGGGTCAGGCAAGAACAAAGTCCCGTGGCAGCCAGGACGTGATCAGAATTGACACCTGTTCCCGCTAAAACTCCTGACAAATATATATATATATATATATATATATATATATATATATATATATATATATTTATTTATAAAGATATGTGTATATATAAATATAATGCGTTTGTCGTATGCGATGTGACAATGCAGAATGTTGCCAAAGTATATCTATTTCTCAACGTTTCGATCAGTTTGGTGATCATTTTAAGGTAATTATTACATTTTGAACTTACAGCTACAAGCCCAGTACGAAGCTTGGTTTCATCGTATCCCTACAAAATACATGCTCCAGGCATTTGAAAAATGACATTTGCATGTTGCATCATGTTATAAGTCAGAGTTTGCAGTTATACAAAAGTGCGCTGCATTCGAGTAGTTTACATTTTGGACTAAAACCTATTTCTTTGCGGAGAACGCCTACAACTATTTTATCTCGCTCTCAGCGTGATGGTTAACACACGGGTACCTCTCATCAGGTCAATAACCGATAACGCTTGAGTCAATGACCGACGTAACAACTCACACCCCCTGAGAATAAAGTGGCCCTAACTCTTGGCCGTCAGATTTGGCCCGCTTGGAACCGGATGGGCTTGCGCACATCCACCGCATGTTTCGGCACCACCGTCATGGGTGTATCCCAGTCAGAATATTCGATACTTCCCACTTGATCCCTGAGTCTTCCCACTTTTTCAGCTCTCTGTCGACTTCGTCTTGCAGCGTATGCGGCACGGGCCTCGCTCTCCTGAACACTGGCTCTGACATTTCTTTTAAGTTCGGGCTGGCCTTGATGTCGGCCGGCTGTCCAACTTGTTATCAAAAACTTCCTTGTGCTCGTCGAGGACTTGTTTCAGCGACAACCTAGCGGGCCACTTTTTAGTCACTTGATTGACACGTCCTCCAGTTGTTATCGGACCAAGTAGTTCTGCTGTTATTCTACTGAGGGGCAAGACTTGCCGATGAGCTGTTATGAGCCAACGGCTCTGGACTTCTCGATCGTTGGCTATAGTCGTTGTCAAGAATTGACCGTCCAGCTTCAGCGGGATTTTTGATCCATGCGGTAGCAGTCGCCGGTTCGTCTTTGCCGCTTTGATGCCGGCCAGTTTTACAAGGTCTTTGCTGACTGTAATGTCCGCTAATGCTCCAGTGTCGACCAGTGTCTTTATAATCTGGCCATTCAGTTTTACTTCCGTCAGCCGATCACTGTTTTCAACGCCATTACCAGGCGTGAACGCAAAATCATGACGTGCGATTTCGTCTCTCGTGGCAATCCCTCGCTTCCTGAGATTGGACTCGTCCACCTGGCGATTTTTGCACATTTTTGCAAATTGATTTTTGCCACCACATTTACTGCACGTTTTCCACGATGATGGTTCCACAAACACGATGATTAGCTCACGGATACCTCTTACGAGGTCAAGAGCCGATAACACTGTACAGTCAACACACATGCTCTAATTTCAGGCACACTTGTATCTTTGAAAGTTTTACATTTTCACCGTATCGAGTTGAAAGTTTGCTGGTCCCGTAGGCTTGCATCACGAGGGTCCGTCCTTTCAGCTGCGTGTCGTGAAGTGGTAGTTGTGTGCGTTTTGGTTTTGTATGTTGATGGATACCACGTCTCTGGTGCGTGATGATTCAAGTGTGGTGAGGCGTCTATGGTTTGTGATGTGTGCAAGGATTATGGTGTTCTTGGCTTACTCATGTCTGGTGACTGGCGTGCTGTGGTGTCTACGTGCATGTGTTTTCGGTGCCCCCTCCCGCAAGTGCGGGAGGCGGCACAGACAAGGTTGAGGTTGGCTGAGCAAGCTAAGGTCCAGGAAGGTGAAACGTCGGCTGAGCTTTGTTATAGTCACGTCAATGTAGTTCACACTGCGCACCTCACAGTCCCCGGTAGGACATGGGAAACACTTCACTACATTGGTCTGTTTGAACTTACTTTTGTTTGGTTTTGGTTAATCAACGAGTCTCAGCCGGCGTCATGAAAGCAACAAGCGCACTGCGCGAAACATTGAACAAACGATCCAGGTCATACACGCGAAATTTGCTGTAAGGTACAACCAACATGTCGTAATATATACATACATATATATATATATATATATATATATATATATATATATATATATACACATACAGCAGACATGATCATGTTAAAAACCTGATCCCACACTCAGGTGGCCACCTGCCAGGCTAACCAGATCATACAGTCAGGTTACCACCCACCATCCGACGTGTCGCAATGCAGCCACAGGCATGGTCCAGGCACTACTAGTCTACTAGACAGCTCATCAAGGTCATGCAGCACCACAGGAATTGCCAGGCCGCTACCTGACAGGCCAACCAGACCACAGTCAGGATACCTCAGACAGGTTCCCTGTCAAACCTTATGCAGCAGCCACAGACACAGTCACCTCCTCATTCAATTGGTGAAACAGGTCACATAGCAGCTACTGATAAGGTCAGGCCACCGCCTAATGGCCCAATGGCTTCAGGTCAAACAGCTATTCAGGTTTTCTTTTCACGCATCGTGACCTTACCAAGGACAGGTGAATAGGTAGTCTTGCACGCCCAGATGGTTGGGCGAGGGACCAAGTGGAAAGAGACAAAACTGACGCTTAAAGGGAATGCTCCACATTTATATGGGGTCTTTAATTCAAGGAGCCATCTTGAAGACCATTACATGTAGCTCACAGCCCTGCCCTTTTTAACACCGAAACCATTCCATTTGCTGCGTTACACGCCCACGAACATGTACAGAATATATCGGGACACTTACTTCAAGGTCACCAAGGCATTCATGACATCATAATGACGTCATTTAAATCTTGTCATTCCATTAGCCATGCGACCATCAAGGCCAAGAAAATATAGCGGTCAAGTTGTTCATATCTGCCGTTCATGAGCACGATTTTTAGACACAACGACCGTCAGCTGGCTATGAATCAATGTTGTGCGAGGTACGATGACAATAACAAAGACGCACTGAAGGGCGTATTTACTTCGCAAATAAATCGTGCTGTCTAGAGCATCCTTGTCCTCTTAAAAGTATCTCAAGTGTTATGAGAGAGCTTATTTCATGAGATCTGGTGATTACTTCAATATCTTCAAATGTGGAACATTTCTCTTAACTTACAGAGGCCTGCTCAATTCACGGGTTGTAGTCTCTTTCGAAACCGGGGGGGGGGGGGGGGGGCGGAGGGCAGATCGTCATACTAGTGAAATGGCTAATTTTCAGCATTAGGTATGAAGTACAAACAGAACAGACTTGCTATGTGGGGTCAAATGATGTGGACCCGACTGCACCTAATCGGTTGTCAACATTCAGTTCAAATAACACACCTGCAGTGGCTGGGAGATACCAGCCGAGAGCAGCTTTTCCATTTCCAGCTTGGCTTTATGGCTCAGTCCAGGACCCTTCCCGTTGTCGGCGCGAGCAGTGTAGAGGTGCTTCTGCTGTCTACAAGAGACTTTTGCGCCGTCCGCCTCTGTACCGCATCACATATCCAGCTCAGCCTATCAGCTGCGGCAAGACCGCTAGCACCTGTAGTGGTCGCAATATCCTTCTAACGTTGCCAGAACCTTTTCTTCACCCCCTCGCGTCAAGGGACAGCGCAAATGGACCGTACATCCACTGCAGAAACTTGTCGTGGATTAGGCGTGACCGCATCCACGCCCCACGTCTGAGCACAGCCTCAGTTCCCATATTTATCTGACCGGACCCGCGTCTACCTCTGAGCACAGCCTCAGTTCCCTTCTTCTCGGACCGGATTCGCGTCTACGTCTGAGGACAACCTCAGTTCCCCTTTTACTCTGACCGGAGTCACGCCCTGACCAAAGCGCAGGCTCAATTGCTTTTCTTCTCTGACTGTTCATGCCAGCCACCGCACCCACTGCACCAGCAAAATCGCTCTGAAAATCGTCCACGAAATCCTCTCACATTTTCTTGAAATCGATCAGCAATCTTCCGGCACGAACCTCAACAGAATCCCAGCAGCCTTATTTACGAACCTTAACGTAAATACGTCGCAGCCTTACTCGTCCTTGAACTTCCTTGGTTCTTGGAAGGTCCTTGAACCGCCATCACCTCACGCTAACAAACCAATCCTCTCGCCGCACCATTAGTCATGCTTGGGAACTTGGCGTCCCGGAGAGGACAACGGCGTATGTAATTTCCTGTGTCAATTGCTCTTTTCCAGCATTTTGAAGTGCCGTCGAATTGTTTTCCTGCTGCTGATGATAGTCATTCCATTTTCAGAATCCTGTTATGTCCGTTACTTCAAGATTATTTTTGATGGAATGCGTAAAACAAATTTAGGTGTTGAGGCGTGATTAATGCCAACTTATGCCATTTCCTGCACATTGCAGACAAGCATGTGAGCTATGCACGTCTAGAATATAGGATTACGTGTGACAAATTAGCATAGCTTATCCTAAAGCTTCAATACCTTTCCTCCAGATACAAGCATTGGGATGACGCAAGCGCGATGCCCAATATTCAATGGACGGCTTTTATATTTAAATGACAGGCTTTTGGAATATCCAGAGGAAAACAAAAAATTGTATATTAATAATATTTTTAATGGATACATTCAAAACTGGTAACAAACCTGGGAGCAAATTTCAATAATGCTTGATTTTTGGCCTTTAAGAAGTGGGCCTGTCAAATGGATTGTATTGCTTATAGAACAATGGGAAAATCATGATTTCATAAAGCAGCTTTCCAGTCCCAATAAATTCAGCATTTCCGAATATTCCACTGTTGAGCAATGTCATTAGCCGTAACGCAATGGATTATAGCGCAGCCATTTTCTAAGCACCCCTGTATGGTACTTGTTTCCCACAGCGTCCCACACTATGGCCACACACTTGCAAAGTTGTAGCGGCGCAGGAATTTAACTCGTGATAAAAAGGAGGATTCAAAAATAGACGAGATGAGTATACCGCACCCTTCTGCACAGTTCAGCCAATAACACATTCAGGTTGACACCATATCTTGAAGTGCGGCCGTTCTTAGCCAAGCTCTAAACATCAGTCACACAACCCTCAGCGAGCTGTGGATCCGTAACGCCTACAACTACAGCCCTTGCGTTGCCGTTCGGCTGGGTTGCAAGTGTAATCCGGCCCTTGCGTTGCCCTTCGGCTGGGATGCAAGGGTAATCCGGCCCTTGCGTTGCACTTCAGCTGGGATGCAAGGGTAATCCGGCCCTTGCGTTGCCGTTCGGCTGGGTTGCAAGGGTAATCCGGCCCTTGCGTTGCCCTTCGGCTGGGATGCAAGGGTAATCCGGCCCTTGCGTTGCCCTTCGGCTGGGATGCAAGGGTAATCCGGCCCTTGCGTTGCCCTTCGGCTGGGATGCAAGGGTAATCCGGCCCTTGCGTTGCCGTTCGGCTGGGTTGCAAGGGTAATCCGGCCCTTGCGTTGCCCTTCGGCTGGGATGCAAGGGTAATCCGGCCCTTGCGTTGCCCTTCGGCTGGGATGCAAGGGTAATCCGGCCCTTGCGTTGCCCTTCGGCTGGGATGCAAGGGTAATCCGGCCCTTGCGTTGCCCTTCGGCTGGGATGCAAGGGTAATCCGGCCCTTGCGTTGCCTTTCGGCTGGGATGCAAGGGTAATCCGGCCCTTGCGTTGCCCTTCGGCTGGGATGCAAGGGGAACTCAAGTCTGCGACACATTCTAGTGACTCATTTCAAATGTTGACGGTTATAAGTTCTAATGTAACTAATATATCGTTAGGCAGCTGGCTTATTCGTGCAATATCAACCTTTTGCGAGCTCTTTTTTCACCGTAGTTAGAGATAGATCTTGTTTAAAGCTTGGATGGATGTGTGTTTTTGCGGAATGCGTTCATTCGGGAATATCCTTCAATGTTTGTGTCATCCCAATTGCACTGAAATGCACCAAGATGTCAATATATATCTGGTAATGTCGTACATTCTCCAATAAAGCCCTTCGGACCCGATTGATGTTACGGCACCTGAGCTGAAGTCGTGACATTGTCAAATGGAAAAGGCGCTTATTTGACCACAACTGAAGCGTCACCGAGCTAGCTCGCAAATGAGACACGAAAAGCGCTTGATGCACTTGAAGCTAGAGCCCTGCAGTTAGATACTGAACAGAGCGGCAGTTCACTTACCCAGCGCTCGGCGGTCGGCGACCAGCCTTATGAATACAAAGCTTAGGTGCCCCGCGCTTCCTGCCGGGTCCATAACGCGTTTAAGCCATCGTTTATTCAACACCAGGGTGGTCCGGATTGGTGAAGCCGAGATGTTCACAAGTCGTATGCAAACGTAACCTACACAAAACATAACTACGCCGGCTGGTATCGGCGTGCTCGGTAGCCGCCGAAAACGCCAGGAGCTCCCCGTGCGCCGGGCGTCTGGAGAACACTGTGCAAGCGTACCCGTGCGTTAGGCAGGTAGAGTGCTATATGGAGCCGCACTCTGGTGCCCCGTAGAGCAGCGCCGGTGGGTGGCGGCGCACCCTGCAGCTGCAGGCCCTAGCTGTGGTGCCGTCGCCTGGCCCGTCGCTCTCACCTGGTAACGATCGGGCGGCCCGGGCCGTCGGCAAGGTGCATCTCTTGCCACTCCGACCGGCGACCTTTGGGACGCCAATTACGGCCCATAGAGCTGCACCGGCCGTCGGCCCAAAGCTGGCTTGGAAGGTCGTTAGGTGACGTCACATAGCTCGCACGCTGCAGCGGCTTCGAATGTCCGCTGTCGGAACGTGAAATGTGGCGCCATGGGTCCCCCAGGCGCCGCTATTTTTGAGGCGGTCGGCTGGCCGCAGTCAGCTCTCACTCGGGGTCGGGGGTGGGTCGGGCGGGTTGCGGGGTTGTCTAAGACCTGGTGACGATGCGTCGGATCTAGTAAGCAGGGGTGAAAAGGGGCCTTTTTTGTCACCGACAAAATTTGGACACGTCTCAACTGTCACCTGGAGCCAATTTTTCAGAAACCGTTCCAGTGTAACTCTAGATGCGGAGCACAACAATAAATGCAAATGAAATGGAGTGCGGCATGAAAATTAAACCCTTGTGTTTTGCGGGATCATTTGCACTTAAGCATCATTTGCTAGCCATCAGACACTGAGTGATGGTTGAATATAATTGAACGGACTTATGCGTCGTGGATGAATTTTCCCATTTTTATCATTTTATCCATCATGTTTCATTAATCATCATGTTAAGAGTTTTTGGCTTATGGCAAATAAGTATGTCTTCGGTAGTAGCGCTTGGCTTCGGTAGTAGGTAGTAGTCTCAAAGCTAGTTTTGAGACTACACTCACGCCCCCAACTCTGACAAGAAATTTCGTGAAATCTGGATGAAAAGCCGCTTGAAGTGCATTTTAGAGGCGGACTCACCTCTACGCGTGTTGCAAAACTGTATCGGTATAGCTCCACATCTACCGATAACATGTTAGTTACAAGCACCTGAAATAATATCACTTTTGGTTCTGTGACGTCTTCTTACAATCAGCTGGAAGCATTGAAGACCTTTACTATTTTCGCATGAATATTACCTGCGCAGAATTTGTACTTTCTAACATGATGCAACTAATTAATGCAAACATATACAATATTGGTATGAACAGATGCAAACGACATTTTTGAACACCTCTAACACCTTAATTTAACTCAATATACAACATGATGGCAACTAAGAGCGTTTTATCCCCCGCTTATCCACCGGTCAGAGCGCCAGATCTGAGCCGCGACCAGCAGCGTGAGAGGCCTACACCAGCGATGCTCGGCATCTTACCCCAAAGCCGCTGTTACTCTTAGCAGCAGAAAACCTTGGATGAATCCTTGACATGTGTCGCTCCAACGTCCTCCGTTCACTTCTGAAGCTGCAGGTCGGGTTTTTCCAAACAATAAGCTTCCGAGATCGGCAGGGATTTGTAACGCCATTACCAGGTACACCTTTAATGGCCGGCACTTGGAAAAGCTGCACAGCGCCTTACGGAACTGACGATTGGCTGCGTTTTTCATGCCAGTTAGCTTCTCCCAGCTATAGCTTGTTAGCTTTTCACACATCCAACGGCAGCCCACAGCCTGCCACTGAACCAAATTCGTTACTGCGTGGGGCGCATTCGAGCCCGTCTGTCCCAAATGACAGGACGCTTTTAAACTCTGTGGAGCCAGCTGACCTCATTCGCCGTTAGATGCTGTGGCCAGCCACAATTCTTACGACTAGTAGCAAGCTTAGTCATTTGGCTTTCTGTGCTGTTGAGTATGCGAGGTGAATCTTGGCTGAAAAGTCGGTGAGAAGCACAGATCTAAGGGGCAATGGAAGAGCATTGTGTCACCACTGATCTGTGACGTCAGCACTGATATAGTGTAGTTTGTAGTATATTTCTGTCATCTTCTTAAAACTATGCTGATTAAAGCTACTATATTTGGCAGCATCTTGTGGCTCAACTTACCCAAAGAGCGAAACACCAACGCTCCGACATGTGCTCTGCACAAGCTCACGCCGCAAGAATTAGCGAGTACCAACCAATGCTAAGTCACACACCAAGATAAGCTTTGTCTAGCTGGGATGGTATTTTGAAATATGGTCCGGTCTTTTGTAACTTGTTTACATTTCTGCAATTCTGTCACCAATGAACTCGCAAAAGTGCCGATTTTTGTCACCGATCATGTCCGGTAAATCAGAAGCTTTTTCACCCGTGCTGGGAAGCCCCCAGGGTGGTCACAAGTTTAGGCTATTGGGACTTTTGGCATTCTGATCGGTGTGGCTCTGTCCCTGGCTCCGGGATCTGTCGCGGGAGCGCTGCAGCGGCTGATAACTTTTTCGGTTTGTTTGCGTTTTAATACTATGGGATCGCTTGTCATTGCTGATGCAACTTTCTTGTTACTAAAAGTATCGATTAGTCCAGAAGAGATTCAATCTCATTGTGATATAACCCATGCGGCTAACAGCCTCTTATATCTAGACGTTGCTTCGAACATTCGACTGATGTCGTCTAAAGCTGTTTTCACGTGGCCCACCCACCCCTTTAAGGTATGTGCCGCCAAATGAGGACGAGAAGCCTCTGGCTGTCAGCCACCGATTGGGCAGCACTGCTGAGGATGGCCACCCCCGCACCCGAATTACCCTCCCCCCACACGTGTCTCGTCCGGAAGAGCAGTGACGCACGAGCCTCGCAGAAGCCAAGAGCTTCGTAGCCAAAGTGGGAGCTTTAATGCCCCTGTTCGCCGTTTTACGCTGCGTTTGATTTTACGGTCGTGTATTTTTGCTGGCAGATGTTGTGTTTCTATTCCCACGACAAAGCTTTACTGCAAAGCGGGGTCCTTGGCTGCACTGTATGGCCCGTGATCAAACGGAAAATTATCTTTAAAATCACCTCGCTTGTCTCTCAACTGCTTTTGAAGTCTGGAAATACATGTGTAAATCTGATCCTTTTACATGCATATCTATCCGAGTGTATATCTTCTTTGAATTTATTTGTGATTATACGGTCCGTCATTATAACATCACGCGAGCTAATCGTTGCGATTTCGTCACTTTTTGGAAATTTGACGGGCTCACACCACTCAGTCCACTGCATACATCATGAACCGGAGACAAAAGAAAAAGAAAACGGGCTGCTAGCTCCGCGGGTCACTTGACAATATCTGTATTCATTGTAAGTAATGTTCTACGGCTGTCATATATCCGTGGGCGATGCTGATTAAAAGCCCATATGCTGCAGATGCACACACACATACACACACACATACACATAGCTGTGCGATGGGCATGTCCGTTTTGTTCAGTTAATTGTTTGTTAATCGGGCATCGTAATATCGTAACATCGTAACATCGTCCGTGGCAGGACTCGCTCGAAGTCGTTGACCAGCACTAAAGCAGAGCAGCACTGACAAACTGTACCCACGTCTAGAAGATCATTAGCGACAGAATGGAAGTGAAAACATGGTTTGCACCAGCTGCATTGAACGTCCAACTGAATTTCCAGCTCTAGCATGCGTGTCTGTCTGTGGTCTGGATGCTGCATGGGCACTGGAAGCAATGAACTGAAAACTGAAGGTTCAGCGTCTTGCGATTTCAGGGACAATGAGAGCGGTAATATACTGGACAATCTCCTGTCCCGGATGGAGCAGTACGCCAACAACCTCGAGGCTCTCGTCGAAGAACGAACGGCCGACTACTTAGATGAAAAGCGCAAATGTGAAGAACTCCTGTACCAGCTCCTTCCGAAGTAAGTCAGCTGCCTAAACGCTGGTATATCAGATCTCCCTAGAGATCGTGTTCGGTGGGAACAACATCCGTCGCTTGCGAGCGTAGAGTTCACGGTCTGACATTTCGGTGGGTCGGCCCGATGGCACCTCCCAGCCAGGCTGGTGGTGCTGGCGGGGGCTGCTGGATTGCAGCCTGCAACTTTGTTGACAGCTTTAGGTTGACGTATTGACTCAATTTTCCCATTGTTTTGTCTCGTGGTTCGTCGTAGCAATTCGCCCATCTGCCCAAAGATGATGGACATATGAATTTGGTTTTCAGAAGCCTTCTGGCTTTTGAACACCGCTATTGATGTGAAGGTGATATAAGCGTCGCATGTGGTCGTCGAGCTCTCACTCTGAACGAAGAAAGCACCCCATCTCCCTCTGAGCGAAGCCATCGCCACTGGCTCCCGTCGCGCCGACAGAACTGCGACTGTGATTTGCTGTGAGCCGCGGCGGCTCTGGCTGAGCCGAGGGGCACCGCTGTCCGCGCCGAGCTGGCGCCGCCGGTCGGCCGGCCCGGCAGCGCCCTGCTCTTAGCCGGATTGGCGCCTGGCGCCGCTCACGCGTCCCGAAGCGCCGCTGCAGCCGCTGCAGAGTCATTCATTAGCGGAACGCCGCTTTCAAGCGCAGGTCCCCGCGGGACCGGCCGCCGCCGGCGCTGGCGTGAGCGGTCGATAGGATCGTTGTGCATGGCAGGGTGACACCACTGACGCACTGCTCACTGAAAGAAACAGACGTAAGAGGAAAGTGGCCAGACGGTGGTATTTCACGCAGTAAACAAAAACCTTGTGTGGAAATCCTTGATGGGATGTACCCCTTTCAGTCGGTTTGCGGAATGCTGGGATCTCCTGTTTAGTCTGCTCGTGCGTGTGGTAGATCCTTTTGCTTCATTGCGATTTTATCTGAGAAAGCATTGTTGAAGGGGCCTGGAGTATTTTAACAACTTAATCGCATGCAGTTGTTTGGACAAAAATAGGCACAAATTGGTAGAAAGTGTCTCGGTCTGCTTGGTTGCTGTGAAAGCTATGGAGCCATTCAGGGTAGCGTCTGGTGATAATTGGCATTTGTGGTAGAATGCTACATTTTCGGAAAGTGCCGTAGATACCAGCCATAGTCGTAGATGGCAGCCTCTTGTTACGGCTGGAATGAAGTAATTTGTCATCGTCTCTTCATGGTTCTCAAGTAACTTGTCATTGTCTATTCATGGTCTTCCAGTAACTTGTCACTGCCTCTTCATGGTCTTCAAGTAACTTGTCATAATCTCTTCATCTTTCGGATGTCATAACGCAATTAGTGGAAGAATGGTTTTAAATTTCACCGACGTCCCGTCACACGACATTTCGTAAAAAGCATACGACGCTGGGGTCGGAATGACTTTTTTAAAGAAGTTGGCCGCTGTGAAGTTTCTGCCGTGGACCTCCGTTCTTGGACGGAAAGTGCGACTGCGATCTCGGTCCTGGCACGTTATTTTAGTGACCTCGTTTGATAATATGTGTTACCGAAACAGCTGGTGGCAACCACCAAATGACTTTGTGATTTTTCTTTACGTGGCCTTCATTCGTCTTTGGCTCATTTGATTTCCCTCGAATGGTTTTCTCCTACGTTTGGTAATGTCCGCCCTGTAGATCGATCCGTCAGCGTAGACTACATCTCTTTTATCGATAGCAGACGCTCTCTGGGACTGTGCATATTTATCTATGCTATCTATGCTATACCGTACCGTCTTGATCTAAGTCACAAACCCGAATCGAAAACGTACAATACACCGCAAAGTTGGCTATAATGCGACAGAAACATCTTCTTTAGGTGAGCTGCAAATTTTAAAAGCCATGAATACATAAGCGGCGTTGCTGATAAAGGTGATGGCCGTAGATGGTGGTTCCTTATTACGGCTGGGCTGAATGCACTTTCTGCAGTCTTTGTAATTTAA
This sequence comes from Pollicipes pollicipes, assembly GCF_011947565.3. Lineage (NCBI taxonomy): Eukaryota > Metazoa > Arthropoda > Thecostraca > Pollicipedomorpha > Pollicipedidae > Pollicipes > Pollicipes pollicipes. The sequence continues at coordinate 29,989,625 of NW_023596545.1, forward strand.
CTGTCAACGGGATTTCAAAATTAAGCTGTATACGGGTTGGCAACCCGTAGATGACGGCCCGTAGATTGTATGGGGGAGGGGGGGGGGGGGGGGAGGTGCGTGCGCTGCACTGCTGCCGGGCTGCATGTTTGTGCGCTGCCGTCTGCTGCTGTCACGCCTCCCTACAAGAGCGAATTTTTACTGAGGAGCCAGTTGGTTAGCATACGAGCCAGATGATGTTAGCGCACGACTCGGCATGTTGTGACTCCGGTACACCCGACATCAACACGCACTCATGTGAGCCACACAGCTTGTCATGAAGCGGATGCCGGGGTATTGGTGGGATGATAGGTCCGGTCAGGCACTATAAATGGCTTTCTCCCCACATATGGTTGTGCGCCCATAGCCATGGTGCCCCACCTCCACTCTTCAGACTGATGATAATATTTAGACGAGCCAAAGCGGAGCCACACGCATTGACAATACGTCCCAAAGTGGCAGGGATCTACGCAACTGGCGAACAACATCGGAAACGGCCCTCTAAATACTCACCCTGGGAGCCCCCTACCCCTCCCCCTCCCCCTCGACCTTTCGCACACAGGCTTCACGCATCCGGCGCCCCACCTGGACGGGCAACACGCGCTGTTTTCCCCCTCGGCATCGATCAACAGCAGGCGCCGCCCTGTTGTGGGCCGATCGGCAGGAGCGTCGGGCAGATCCACACTTAGCGCTGGGCCTAATGGTCGTGTTTGGTTCGGCGGGGGAGGAGGGCCTGACCATGGGCGGCTTGCTCGCCGTCCGCCGCCTCGCCGGGAAGCTCCACCGATCCTGGACGGGTGGCCGCAAAATGGGAGCCGTCGAAATGTATGTCTAAAATAGCTCAACCAGCTGATGGCTGACTGTAGGTGACCTGATGGTAAACAACCCGCGGTTGTCTTGATGCCGAATGGTAGTTGTACATCTAAGCTTGTTAGCTGTAAGCTAAGCTTGTATATTTAAGCTTAAAATAATGGATGTTACCACATCCGGTTACCACATCCGTATAATAATATCCATACAGTTATGTGAAATATTCATATGATATCATATCACATCATGAATGTGACCATATATCATATGGACATATGCATATAATAACAATTGAATTTGATGATTGGCATGCAGTGGATCATGGGTGTACATTATGGCATATGTCTCTCGTCCCGTCGATGGCATGACCTGAGTATTTCGTACCGTCGATGGCATGACCTGAGTATTTCGTACCGTCGATGGCATGACCTGAGTGTGGTAAAAAGGACGACTCTAAGTGTCTTAACGCGCCCGGGCGGCCGGCTGAATACCGTTTGCTCGGGCGGGGGGACAATTTAAACCCCCTGAGATCTCGGGAACTAAAAGAGCTAAAAACACCCAACTTTCCGGGTGTGTTGACCTATACGTGAACTCACTTAATTCAAAAGTTTAAGGTTCCTAGGTCATTATCTTCGTGAAAAACAAGGTTCAAACAAGGTCAAATTTCACGTTGGTCTCCAAAGTGCCTCAGAACCTAGATAACCGTTTCTAAGCAAAATGTCGCATGCTTATTCAAGGTCAGTGACCTTGATCGGCCTTTTGAAGGTCATGGTGACCAAAATCATACAAGACTGCTCTGAGTTTTGCATCTAAATAAGCGACAATGATTACGCTAGGCAGTTCGTTCCTGAAAACAAAATGTTGACTTGGGTCATTTTAGGTCAATGACCTATTCTGACCTATAAGAAAACCATGGGAAATGCACAATGTGGTTCCTGTTATCAACAAATTCAAAATGAGCAATAAAAACTACCTCTCACAGCAAGCCCTGGTGTAATAAAACATGCTGGTTTTGACCTTTGTCTGACCTTCATACCTAATGGTTAATGTAATTTGCTCGCACCGGCTCTCTAGTGATCGGTGCCGGCGTTGGTACCGGCCCAGGTTCTTAGGTCAATGTAATTTGGTCCTATGGTCATACTTTTGTTTAGGTCCTTAGGTCATACCTTAGGCCAATGTAATTTGCTCATTCAACTGTTGTGTTGCCTAAGAAAGCATCTCAGAGACGTATGGTTTCGTTTAACACTCCGTCGTTGCATCAAATTCAACGATTCCCTAGAAATTGACTTCGCTGAAAGCATGGCCTGTCTTTGACCTGCCGTAGGCCAGCGACCCTTCAAGGTACATTCAATGTTTTATCTCAAGCAATCCGCTGTTTAATTTTCTACTGTTATACAAAATTTGGCGCGGCTATACTGCGCTGTTCGGAAGTCATTCCGGAAAAGCCTTCGGGGAGGGGGTCAATTTAACCCCCACCCGATCGCGTGTTTAAGTTATAAATTTCGGCCGTTTGATTTTATATTTCAAAATCCAACTGAAGGGGGAATTTCTGCCAAAATATAATGGGCTTTTCCGATGCCTTTGTTGTTTTTCAGTTGAGTGTGAGTCTAAAGTTGCGCGCGTACGTTATAATGCATCTTA